>NW_026869065.1:426533-535219 GCF_020745735.1 Hemiscyllium ocellatum | reverse complement strand
ACTTGACAAGTGTCCATATTAAGTTATGAGGCACTGGAACTTGTATAATGCATCAAGATTGATAAATCCCTGATACATGATCAGGTGAATCCCAGAACTTTGTGGAAGCTAGGGAAGTGATAGTTGGGTCCCTCGCTGAGATATTTGTATCACCGAGGTGCTGGAAGACTGGCGCCATTATTTGAGAAAGGTGATGAGGAAAAGTCAGGGAACAATACACTGGTGAGCCTGGAGTCAGGTAAGAAGTTGGGCTGGTTAGGGATAGGATTTAGATGTAATTGGAAAGGTAAGAAATGATTAGGGACAGTCAGCATGGCTTTGTGTATGAAAATCACTAACTTGGACTTCAGAAAGACATTCAAGGTGGAAGAACTAGCTATTTGGATATAAATTGGCTGTAAGGTTGGAGACAGAGGATAGTGGTGAAGGGTTGCCTTTCGGACTGGAAGCCTGTGATGAGCAATATGGTGTAAGGATCGGTGCAGGGTTCACTGCTTTTCATCATTTATATCAATGATTCCTATGGTTCGTGACTTTATATAGACACCAAATTGGATCGGGAGGAAGTGGATCGGGAAGAAGGTTACCTCAGAGTACAATGGGACTTCAATCAAATGGGCTGGGGAGTGGCAGGTGGAGTGAATTCAGATAAATGTGAGGTGCTGCATTTTGAAAAAACAAATCAGGGCTGGATTATACATTTAATGGGAAGGTCCTGGGGAGTGTTGTTGAACAAAGAGACCTTGTCGTGCAGGTTGATAGTTCTTTGAAAGTGGAATCATGGATAGGCAGGGTAGTGAAGGAGGCGTTTGGTGTACTTGGTCAGTGCATCATTGAGTATTGGAGTTGGGACATTGTTTTGCAGCTCCACAGGACATTGATTCAGCCACATCTGGAATTCTGCTTTCAGTCCTGGTCTCCCTGCTGTAGGAGTGATATTACAGAACATGAAAGGATTCTGAAAAGATGTGCAGAAGTGTTGCCAGGGTTGAGGATTTGAGCTATAGGGAGAGGCTGAATAGGCTGGGGCTGTTTTCCCTGGAGCATCGGATGCTGAGAGATGACCTTCGAGGTACATAAAATCGTGAAGGACATGGATATAGGTGAACAACCAGGGTCTTTTCCCAAGGTAAGTGAGTACAAAACTAGAGGGCACAAGCCTAATGGTGTGAGGCAAGAGATTTTAAAGGGATCTTAGGGGCAATGTTTTCAAGCTGAATATGGAATGAGCTGCCAGAGGAAGTGTGGAGGCTGGTACAATTACAACATTTGAAAGGCATCTGACTGGGTACGTGATTAAGAAAAGTTTAGAAGGATATGGGCAAAGTGCTGGCAAATGGGACAAGATTAATTTGGGATAAATGGGTGGCATGGATGAGTTGGATTGAATGGTCTGTTTCTGTGCTGTACATCTCGGAATTTAACTATTTGAGGATAAATTTGGAGTGCTACGGGTAAATGGAGGGGAGGAAGGCAGATTGGCAGCATGTCCAGAGGGAGAGAGTATAGCCGCATGGGCTGAATAGCCCCCAACCCCTGTGCTCTGTGATACTGCCCCATTCACTGTGAATGATGAAGCTCATCCCAGGGCAGAGCCACAGACATATACAGCACGGAAACAGACCCTTCAGTCAAACTCGTCCGTGCCGACCAGATATCCTATCTTAATCTAGTACGTATGGCAGCATTGGCTCATATGCCTTACACCCTTCCTATTCATACCCATCCAGATGCCTTTCAAATGGTGTAACTGTACTAGCTGCCACCACTTCCCCTGACAGTAGCTTCCATACACGCACCACCTCTACATGAAAAAAAGTAGTCTCTTGGGTCCCTTTTATATCTTTCCCCTCTCACCTTAAACCTATGCTCTCTAGTTCTGGACTCCCCCACCCCAGGGAAAAGACCTTGTCTATTTATCTCATCAATGCCTCCCATGATTTTATAAACTCTCTATGAGGTTACCCCTCAGCCTCCCACACTCCTGGGAGGATCCCACCACTCATGTCACAATGGGGCCTGGCTGATTGACGGCAGCTTCAGACCAATAGGAGACTAGATGCAATCCTCCAGCCAATGGGAGTGAATGAGGGGTGTTGCCAACAGGCCAGCATGTGACCATGAGCTGTGCAGGTGCAGTGTCACTGGGAGGGGTTGGGAAGAGACCCAGTGAGTGTGAAGGGAGTGGGAGAGAAATGGAGTTAGTGTGGACTGGGAGGGTTTATAAACTCATGATGTATGCTGCTAGACCTGAATTAGAAACTCCAGTAAATGAAAACCAAAAGAACTGTGGATGCTTAAATCAGAAACAACAACCAGGATACTGGAAAAGCTCAGCAGGTCTGGCAGCACCTGAAGAGAAATCAGAGTTAACATTTTGGATCCGCTGACCCTTCCTCAGAACTGATGTCACTGAGAAAAAATGTCAGTTTATATGCAGAAGGTAGGGGTTAAGGAGTAAATGATAGGTGGTGATATAGTCCAAAAGAGATATAGCAGCAATTGGACAAAGGAATGGATAATGATCTGGCTGGGGGAGAGTGAATAGATGTTAATGGAGATTGTTAGTGACTAATCATATGTAATGTGTAATGGCAGGCTATGTAATAACAAGGCCTGGTGTGTGGGGTGGGGGCACTAGGGCGCAAGGACGTGGGAGACTTAGGACCTAAAATTAATGAATTCAGTTTTAAGGTCAGAGGCCTGAGGGTCCCCCAAGTACAAAATGAGGTTTGTTCTTCCAGCTTACGTTAAAGTTTGGCGCAGGAGAAGTACAGCAGTCAGACAGTATCCAAGGAGCAGGAGAATTGACATATTGGGCCTGAGCCGTCAGCAGGAATGAGTGGGGAAGAGGGTTGACAGACAATAGGATGTGTGTGTGGGGCTGGCGAGAAGGTAGTTGGGAAGGCGATAGGAAGATGCTGGTGGAGGGTAATGGTGAGAGGGTGGAGTGGGTAATTGGGAAGGAAGATGGACAGGTGGGACTGTTCAAGAGGGTGGTGCTGAGTTGGAGGGCTGGATCTGGGATAAGGTGGGGGAGGGGAAATGATGAAACATTGATTCTGTACTTGAAGGGTCCCAAGGTAGAAGATGAGGTATTCTTGCTCCAGGAGTCATGTAGCTAGGATTTTGTGGTGGAGGTGGCCCAGGACATGCATGTCCTTGGCAGAGTGAGAGGGTGGGTTGTAGAAATGGTTGACCACAGGACAGTGGGGTTGATTGGTGCATGTCTCCCAGAAAGGTTCCCTGAAACATTCTGCAAGTTGGCGTCCTGTCTCCCCATTGTAGAGAGCAATGAACACAATAGATGAGGTTATTCAATGTACAGGAAAATCTCTGCTGGATGTGGAAGGGACTCTGGTGTCTTGGATGGAGGTGAGGGGAAGGTGTGGGCACAGGTTTCACACCTCTTGCATGGCAGGCAAAGGTGTTGGGAGTGGAGGATGGGTTGGTGGGGAGCATGGATCTAATGCGGAAGTCACAGGGAATGGTCTGAGGAATGCTGAAAGGGGTGTGGAGGGAAAGATATCTCTGTTGGTGGGGTCTGATTGTCGGTGGTGGAAATGGCAGAGGATGTTGTGTTGTATCTGGCTGAAAAGCGGGACTTGGGGGTTCTCTCCTTGCTGCGGTTGGAGGGGTGGGGTTCAAGAGCAGAGGTGCAGGAAGTGGTGGAGATACACTGAAGGGTATTGTTGACCACATGGGAGGGGAAATTGCTGTCCTTGAAATACAGGGCCATTTGGTATGTTCTGGAGTGTTCTGCATCTAGCTTCCCTGGAACACTGCATTAAGAATGAGACAGATGTTGGCCAGGGAACAGGCTCGTGTGTTAAAATGGCAGGCAGCTGAAGCTCGGTCTGTTTTTGTCTGAGAGAGAGCACAGATTTGTCCAGGTTGCACTTCGTCTCTTTATAGGGACGGTCAGATTTAGTCCCATCACCCACTTCATGATGCTAACCTGTAAACTCCTTATTTTCAATTCCCTGCACTCCTTATAAACACAAATTCCAGTACCCTTTTAGGTGGAATGTTCCAGATTCTAACAACTGTCTGTTCACCCAGAAACTGCTGAGGTCCATGTTGACTCTGGGCTACAAAGGATTGAATTGAAAGATGAGATTCTTTTCCTGAGCTCCCATTGAGATGTATTGGAACAGTACAGAAGGCTGAGGGCAGTGTAGGTGTGAGCAGACAATGAAAATGACAGGGCTGCACTGTGAGGGCTGCTTGGCTCAATGAGTGTTTTGGAGTTGGGTGTAAACAGAGCGAGGTGGGACAGGGAGAAGGTGAAGCTGAAACTCCGTTTTGTTTCAGCCCATTCAGAAATTCACATGGTCCCAAAGGGAACAGCCAGTTTGTAAGCGATACCTGTGGAAATTTTGTAACAGTTTTTAAGGTATAACTTATCAACTTAAGTAAAGAATACGGGATTTTGATTACAATGTTTGAAGGGTAGGAAGATTGCTCGCTCATTTAAATTCTCTAATGGGAGTAACTAGCTGAATCTAGAGAGCCTGTGTGACCGGAGACCTCAGACCCATGGTGTGCTCCTCTTGTACAATGTGGGAAAATTAGGGATGTTTCCAGTGTCCTGATGGGCTATGTGTGCGGGAAATGTGCCCATCAGCAGCTACTGGGAAACTGCTTTTCAGACCTGGAGCTGTGAGTGGACTCACTGTGGAGCATCTGCAATACTGAGATGTTATGGACAGCATGATCAGTGAGTTAGTCACACTGCAGGTGAGGGTTACACAGGCAGAAAGGGAATGGGGTGACCATCAGATCAAGTAAAAGGCTCAGAAAGGGAGTGCAGGAGTTCCCAGTGGTTATTCCCTTCCCAAACAGATACTGTATACCGCTTGGGATTCGTGTGTGGGTGTGTGTGTGTATGTGTTGGTCTCAGGGCATCAGCAACAGCCAGGTTCATGACACCGTAGATAGCTCTGCTGCCCAAAACGGGAAGAAAGATAGTGACAGGGGATTCAATAGTCAGGGTTACAGACAGGCACTTCTCTGGCCACAGCCATGAATCCAGGATGGTATGTTATCTCCCTGATGATAGGATCCGCGATATCATGGTGCAGCTACAGGACATTCTGGAGCTGGAGGGTAAACAGCCCGTGGTTGGTAGAACACATCAATACCAACGACATAATGAAACAAGGGATGAGTGCTTGAAAGCTGGATATTGGGAGAGCAGGGACACATTATAATGCAGCTCCTGAAATGTTATGATGTCAGACTTGCTCCCAGTGCCATGTGCTAGTGAGAGCAGGAATATGAGGGTAGATCAGCTGGATGTGTGCTTGAGAAATGGTGTACCAGAAGGGTTTAGGTTCTTTCTGCATTGTGAGCGTTTCTGGGTTGGGTGGGACCTGTACCAGCCTGACCGGTTACCCTTGGGCAGGGCTGGGAGAAATCTCCTGGTGGGGGCTATTGCCAGTTCCATTGGTGAGGTATTAACTAGTCTGGCAGGGGGATGGGAGCTAAAGTGTCAGGTTAGATGGGTCAGGTTCAGAACAAGGAGTGGGGGTAGAATATTAGTGATGTAGTCAGCGGCTCCGAAAACCAAAGGAAAGGAGGATTAAACGAGGATTGAGTCCCTCTTCATCCATCAGTCCTGACATCCCAGGAATCAGTCAACAAAATCTGGAGCTGTACAGCTCTCTGTCTCCAAGTGCTTCAGCAAAATGGTGGAAACCTGCAACAAACCAAGAAGTGCTGGAGATCCCAGCAGGTGGGCAGTATCTGAAATGGTGACACCTGCAGGAAACATTGCAGCCTTGGTCATCTTTTTCACTGTCCACTAAACCTCCAATTTTGGCGTCATCTGCAAAATTACTAATACCTCTGTGTTTACATTCAAATCATTGATATAAATGACGGAAAATAATAGATACAGCACCAATCCTTGTGACACTCCACAGGCCTCAGTCTGAAAAGCATCCCTCCACCACCTCTCTGTCTTCTACTTTTGAGCCAGTTCTGTACTCAAATAGCTGGTTTCCGCTTTATTCCATGAGACCTAACCTTGCTGGCCAGTCTCCATGAGAAAGCTTGCCGAATGCCTTACTAAAGTCCACGTTGATCATGTCGACCAGTCTGCCCTCAACAATCATTTTTGTTACTTCTTCAAAAACCATTCTACCCCCGGAAAGCATAACAGTTACAGCACCAGAGTAATCAGCCCACCGTATCTGTGCAGATCATAATGCCATTCCAAACTAATTCCATCTGCCTGTAACATGATCCATATCCCTGATAACCTATGCCTGCTTATGTGTCTGTCCGAATGCCTCTTAAATTGTGTTTGTTTCTGCTTTTCCCATCTCCCAGGAGAATACATTCTAGTCACTTATCAACTTCTGCACAAGACACTTGTCTGACACAACTCCCTTTAAACTTGCACAGATGTTGTTGGAAATGCTCAGCAGGTAATGCAGCATCTGGAAGAAAAATCAGTTAAAGTTTCGGGTCTGGGCACCCTTCCTCAGATACGTTAACTCTAATTTCTTTTCACAGATGCTGCTAGACCTGCTGAGCTTTTCCAGAACTTCTGTTTCTCTTCCTGGTTTACAGAATCTGCAGTTGTTACAGTTTTCATATCCTTAAAACTTTCCCCCTCTCCTCCAGAATTTGTCATTTCCACCTTGGAAAAAACTTCACATTATTCGTTTGGACTCCCCTGCCCTGGGAAAGAAAGAAACCATGACTATTCACCCGATCACTGCTCCTCATAATTTTATGAAGTTCGATAAATCCACCTAAAGTGTCCAGTGCTGCAGGGAAATAGCCTCAGCCTATTCAACCTCTCCCTATGGTTCAAATATTCGAATACTGGCAATACCCTAGTAAAACTTTTCTGAACTCTTGCAATTTCCCAGCATCTTTCCTATAGCAGGGAGACTGGAATTGAAAGCAGTGGGCATTTCAAAGTGTCAAAGTGTAAAAAGTGAGGTCTGCAGATGCTGGAGATCAGAACTGAAAATGTGTTGCTGGTTAAAGCTGTTTCTGAGGAAGGGCTTATGCCCGAAACGTCGAATTTCCTGCTCCTTGGATGCTGCCTGACCTGCTGCGCTTTAACCAGCAACACATTTTCATTTCAAAAGTGGCCAAGCAAATAAACTGTGCAACCGAAACATGATCTCCCAGCTCCTATACTCAATGCACTGCCCAAAAACAGCTAGCATACCGCACACCATCTTCACTGACCTGTCTACCTCAACCACTCTTTCAAGGAACTATCAAACTACGCTGCACGGTCTGTTTGTTTGTCAACACTTCCCAAGGACTTGCTATTAAGAGGTTGACTCCTATTCTGATAACATCTTTCTGAAATCGGGGAGACTACAATTGAATGCAGTATTCTAAAACTGGCCTCACCAATACCCTACTCAGCCACAACGTGACCTCCTAATCCCTATGCTCAGTGACAGAATCCCTACAATGTGGAAGCAAGCCATTCGGCCCATGAGACCATACCAACCATCGCAACAGCATTCCACCCTAACTCTGTAACCTACCATTACCCAAAGCTAATCCACCTAACCTGCGTGTCTTTGAAATTGTGGCAGGAAATTAAGAGCACCCAGAGGAAGTCCACGCAGACACACAGGAAGAATGTGCAAACACCACACAGACAGTGGAATCGAACCAGAGTCCATTTATTCGATCAGAATGTTCCAAATGCCACGTTCAGCACCTGATCTCCCTGAAACTCTACTTTCCAGAAACTATGCAGTTGTTCTGTGACCTTCAGGCGGAATTAAGCTGAGGAGGAGAAAACAGGGACAGGGTTGAGTTGTCGATCTATAAAATAAGTCTCCATCTTCCCCCTCTGTGTTCCCCCGTCTCCTCCCACTCTGTCTGTTACCCCCTCTCTCTCGCCAGCCCTTTGTTGGTCACCACCACCCCTGTCGCCGCCACCCATCGTTCTGTCCCCCATCTGTCGGTCTGTCGCGCCCTCAGTCTTTCCCCCTCTCTGTCAGTCACTCCCCGTCGGTTGCACACCCATCATTTCCCCCCCTCCCTATGTCAGTTGCACCCCCTCGGTCTGCTCCCCCTCTCTGTCGGTTACCCCCCTCCCCCCAACCGTCAGTCGCCCCCTCTGTTCCCCTCCTCTCTAATCCTACTTTCTGTCCTCACCCATTTCTGTCCCACCAGTCTCGATCCACCTACCCTCTCTGTTCCTCCGCCCACCCCCTCCCAGTCCCCTAGTTCTGTACTCCCCCACTGGAGGGAAAATATCTTCTCTATTTACCCTATCCATGCCCGGCCTGATTTTAAAAGTCTCTTTCAGGTCACCGTTCAGCCTCTGATGCTCCAAGGAAAACAGCCTATCCAACCCTGGCAAAATCCTATAATTCTGTTCTGACCCATTTCAAGTTTGAGAACATCCATGTGATCGGAAGGAGACCAGAATTGCATGGAATGTTACAAAAGTTACCGAATCAATGTCCTGTACAGCCGCAATATGACCTCCCAACCCCTATACTCAATGCTCTGACCAATAAAGGCTAGCAGACAAACTGCCTTCTTCACTAATCTATCTACTTGCTACTCTACTTTCAAGGAAGTATGAGCCTGCACTCCAAGGTCTCTTTGTTTAGCAGCACTCCCCAGGAACTTACTATTAACTGTATACGTCCTGCTAAAGTTTGCTTTTCCAAAATGCAGCAGCTCACATTTTTCTAAATTGAACTCCTCAGCCCATTCACCCATCTGATCCAGATCCTCTTGTACCCGGAGGTAATCTTTTTCACTGTCTACTACACCTCCCATTTTGGTGTCATCTGCAAACTTACTAACAATACCTCTTATGTTCACATCCAAATCATTGATATAAATGGCGAAAAGTAGTGGATCCAGCACCGATCCTTGTGACACTCCACTGGTCTCAGGCCTCCAGCCTGAAAAGCACCCGCTGCCTTCTACGTTCGAGCCAGTTCTGTACTCCATACGATCTAGCCTTGCTGACCAGTCTCCCATGAGGAACCTTGTCGAATGCCTTACTGAAGTTCATGTAGATCATGTCCATGCTCTGACCTCAGCAATCCTCTTTGTTACTTCTTCAAAAAAAACTGAATCAAAATCATGAAGTATCATTTCCCATGAACACAGCTGTTATTAATATCCAGGATTTAACTCTGTACATTGGGGTCTGCGTTGCCCAGTTATAGGTGTTAATATTCTGGATGAAGTTCAAGTACACCAGCATTTTGTCAGTGACTGTGTATTGAGTCTTGTTAATGTCAGCAACCCAGGTAAGTTCCTTTTGAAAAGCAGTCCCTGTATCCCTTGCCCACCAGGAAATAGTGTAAGTGTCCTTACCTCTGGACTAGGAGGATCAGGCTCAGAGTTGAGTAACAGCATCTTTGAAGAGGCTGATTAGTAAACGTGCCCAAGCCACCAGGCCATACTGCCTCCCAGCTGTCCCTGCCTGAGCCTCTAAACAGAACCTTCCTGTAGTTTCTCTCCTGTCAGACTCTCCCATTGCTCAGTTTGTCCAGGATTCCCTCCTGCTGCTGCACTGCTCCTGTCCCTCACTGACCTGTCCATCCCCCAGTGTCCTCCACATTCATTCATTGTTTACAATCCCATTACCATAGTTCTCCAGCCCCGCCCCTTCCTGTCCATAGAGATGGCTCAGTGGTTAGCACTGCTGCCTCACAGCACCAAGTACTCTGGTTCGATTCCGGCCAAAACCTGAGTTTGTGCATTCTTCCCGTGTCTGAGCGGGTTTCCTCCGAATGCTCCGGTTTCTGCCCACAATCCAAAGATGTGCAGGATGGCTGAACTGGCCATTCTAAATTGCCCATTATATTAGTTAGAGGGCATGGGTCTGTATAAGTTACTGTTTGGAGGGTCATTATGGACTTGTTTGGCCGAAGGGCCAGTTTCCATACTGTAGGGATTCTGATATATTGGGCAGCAGCTGCTGTCAATCACCCAGGCTCCTGTATGATCAGGAGCACGTACTGTAGGAGTGGAGACCAGTGTATGGGCACAGTGCTGGGCAATTGTGGGAGTATGCACAGTGCCTGGGAAGGAGGCTGTGGTTGTGAGGGATTCATCTGTCATTGGCAGCTTCCTCCCTCTGGGATCAGGACCCAGGGGAATGGCCTTTTTCTTGCTATCCTGACATGTGATCAGACTATCAGTGGTGCAGCGTTTTGCAAAAAGTTATCAGAACTTTTCTGTGAAGATTCAGGGTTGTTATGGAAAGGGACAAGGATGGGGCTGCAATTAGAGTTCTAATTTGGCTCATTTTAGTAAGATGGGTCTTGGCCAGAGTGTGCAGGATGGTTCTCATCAGGAGCTAGGAAACTGAATTCGAAGAGAGAGTGTGAGAGAACAGGGTATGGAGGAAAGGAGTGGGGGAATTGGTTTGGATTTCAGCTCACAGAAGAGAGAAATTGTGAGACTGAGGTTTAAAGCTTTGGGGGAACAAGGAAACTGCAGGTTAGTACTACAATTGTCTTATGAATTTCCATCCTGTATTAACGGTGGTAACTTGTGTGCTCTGTTGTCTGGTACTGAAAGGGTGGATTTGCAGATGAGAAATTCAAATTGAACTTCATGTTCAGTTTTGATAGTTACTTGATCCGTGCCAATCTGAATATCATTGGCCTTTTCATGTGGAAGGAAAGGTGTGTATTCTGTCCGTGGGCGAATATTTCAAATCAGTGTGACTGCAAAAGTACTGAGACACAGCCAAGTCCATGTCAGCATGGTGAGTGTGGAGACAGATTTAATTTGTTTTTGAAAGTTTGAAAAATCATGGCACATCTCCCAGGAACAATTAAGCCACAACTTTGCTTTGTAGAAGGACAAGTCTTTAATTAACCATGCAACCAGAAAGACACAAGGATACCTGCACCATGGGAAATACTATGGAAACGGGATTGTTGTAAAGGAGTTCATTCTCGATCATGGATTGTAATCCATGGGCGTTGTCGGTTCCAGCGCCGTGGGGCAATACTGGAAATATGAGGAATGTAATGTAGGTTTCAGTTATTAAACTGTAAAAAGTGCAGAACAATTTACAAGGATGTTGGCAGGGCTCAGGGGTCTGAGTTATAGGGAGAGGTTAGACAAGCGAGGATTTTTTTGTTTAGAGCAGAGGAAACTGAGGGGGTACTGTTCTAGAAGTGTATAAGACTATGAGAGGCATGGATAAGGTGAATGCAGTCAGTCTTTTTCCCAGGAACCAAGGATTGGACGGCTTGATTGGATCAGTTGAAGGTTAGAGGAGAAAAAAACAAAGGGAAGCTGAGGGGCAACTGTTTTACCCAGAGGGTGGTATGTATATGGACTGAGCTGCCAGTGGAAGTGGTTCAGGCAGGAACACTCAACAACAGGTAAAAGACATTTGGAACAAATACATGGATAGGAAAGGGTCAGAAGCAGATGGGCCAAGTGCAGGGAAATGGGGTTAGTGTGGATGGACATTCTGGTCGGCATGGGCCAGTTTGGGCCAAAGGGCCTGTCTCTGCTGCAGGATGCTATGACTCTAAGTGCATTTGCTATTTCTCCCCCTAACCCTGTTGGTATCTTGGGATGTATTCCGTCAGGGCAATGAGACTTGTCTACCTTTAGCTCCATTAACTTGCCCAGCTCTAACACTTTCACGATAATGGTTATTATCGAGGTCGTCACCTTCCTACGTCTCCTGATCAATTACTGCCATGCTCTTTGTATCCTCCACTGTGAGACTGACTGCTGTGTACTCATATTCCTGAACCCTGCTGGATAGGAATAACTCGGCGCAGAACTTAGAGGTCTTCTTTGTGTCTTTATTGATGTGGAGAGTGTACATGCAAAACACCTCCAGGCAGCATCAGGTAACTCCCCGCCTGTCCGATGTGCCACTCCCATTCTTATAACTTTGTGGCTTGTGACTTTGAATAGAGACTGTCTCTCAGTATTATTTCCATGGCAACGGCAGTTAGAAAGTCTAGTTCAGTTCAGCACTTTATGGTTAAATCACACACCCTCCCCCCACGCCCCTATGGATCCCTAAAGTATCTGACAGGCGCTTCAGTTTCAGTGGGGCTGTCTATCAGGATTCTGATGTGGAGGAGCCGGTGGTGGGGTGGACAAAGTTTAAAAACCACACATCACCAGGTTATAGTCCAACAGGATTATTTGCAAGTACAAGCTTTTGGAGTGTGCTGTGATTTTTAACTTGATCAGGATTATCTCTATGGTAACAGTGAAGTGCTTCAGCAATTACAGAGGCCATATGTTCCCCACACGATAGGTTCCCCTCGAGCAGTGTAAACTGGTATTCTGGCCCTGGGGATAGCTACTCATCACTTTTCTCTCCCAATCCCATCTAGCTTTCTGTTGATCTTTAAAGTTTTTCTAATCTCCTTGGACTTTGGCAATTTGTATGCATTCTATTTCAGTTTGATAGACTCTCTTATTTCCTGAGCCACCCATGGCAGATGACTCCTTTTCCTACAGTCCTTCCTTTTCCCTGATATATACTTTTGCGGAGCATTTCAAAAAATTGCTTTGATATTCCCGCACTCTCTGTCAACTTTCCCACCATAAAGTCTTTGTTTCCAGTCTACGTTAGCCAACTCCTGCCTCATCCTATTGTAGTCTCCTTTTGTTTAAGCACTGGATCTTGGGAGTGGATCTAATCTTCCAGCTTTCCATCTGTGGCCTTGGCTTTGTAATAAAATACAGGATAGATATTCTCAAAACTCTGGATGCTGCGAATGTACTACGCAGTCTAAAACCATAAATCCCTGTCTCCCCTCAGTTTAAAATTGCAAAATCATTATCTCCTACACGCGTCCTTACTATCTAAGATTGGAATGCTAATCCACCCGACTATCTGTCATTTTCCGAAAATCTCCTTTGGTGAAGGTAGTGATTTTTGGATTCAGCTTTCCAGTTATTACCGTAAGAAGATAAGCACTGGGCACAGGAGAGGCAATGCAGCCCTTCAAACCAGCTCCACCATTTAATACGGTGATGATTGAGCTCACCTCGGTCTCAGCTGGATGTTCCCACCTGCTCTCTCTCACCCTTCATCTCATTGCAAATACAACATCTGTATCTCTTCAAATTGGCTCATTGTCCTGGCATCCACCACATTTTGAACAGGGAATTCCATAGATTCACAACACATTGAGACAAGTATATTCTTCTTCATGAGAATAGAATAGAGTCCCTATAGTGCAGAAACAGTATTCATCCATCGAGTCCACACCAGCCCTATAATGAGCATCCCATTCAGACCCACTTGTTCCCTGTAACATTGCATTTCCCATGGCTAACGTGCATGGACACTCAGCAATTTAGCATGGGCAATCCACCTAACCTGCACATCTTTGGACTGTGTGAGGAAACTGGAGAACTGCACGAAAACATGCAAACATGGGGAGAATGGGTAAACTCCACACAGTCACCTCTGGTCTCTGATGCTGTGAGACAGCAGTGCTAGCCACTGAGCCACCTCTGCTTAAAACCTACTGCGCCTTATTAACCTCCCAATTCTCCAGTTGGCTGAATCTATGTTCCTCACGTCAGAAATCCGGTTGTCTAAGCGGATGTCTCAGTAAATCCCAGTGACGGCCCACATGTCCCGTGTGTCTGAAAGGGGATCCGATACACAACATCCTCCATCCCACACTTTTCATTCACGTTCCAGAGACAGGGCTCCAGTGGCTGCATGAGGACTGCAACTCCCAAATTCCGAGGCAGGGACCAAACGTCTGTGGGGAAACGTGGCACTGCACACGTGCAGAATGTGGGTGGGTTTTGGAGCATGTGCTTTGGTGTAACTAGTGGAAAGTATTTCACACAGTGATTGTCTGGAGGAGGAACGTATTTGCTTGTAGCATTGGTCTGTTGGGGGGTTAAAGTGTCACCACACCCACATGGGACCAAGTTACATTCCCAAAAGTCATAACCCTGGAACCGACCAATGAGAAACAAAGAAGGCTCTGACCTATTCTCCCAGACTGAAGGTTCCTCTTCTGTCCAGGATCTGCCACCACCCTTTCTGTTTCCTTTTGTTTCATTCTGCTGTTACATTATTGACTTGCAGTAACTGAAGGGAAAGGAAGTGAACCCAGAAAGGTTGCAGAGTCCAACCAGGGATGGGAAGTGGTGGCATGGATCTGTTTATCAACAACTCCATGAGAATGGGGAGGGTGTACACTCAGGAGTAGCAGAGCCAGAATGGTGGGAGAGAGTAAGTGGGCTGGAGGGTTACAGCTTTGGGGAAGAAAGGGAAAAAGATATTCTAGAGAAACTAGAATTGTCTGTTCTGAATTTCTCATCTGTACATATTCCTTTATACAGGGTGCTAGACGGTGAAGATTTGCAGACTGAAATCTCAAAATCATGTGCAGATTGTGATTAAGTTGCCTAGTGCTTAAAGAACCAAAGATGGAGAATGACTCTGCCAAAATCCTGCAACACTCTCCCTCCCAGCATTGTCAGTCTATCTATGCCAAATGGACTGCGAATGGTTCAAGACAGCAGCTCACTCCATCTTCTCAAGGGTAACTGGAGATAGGGAATAAATGCTGGCTGAGCCAGTGATGCCCATATCCTGGAAATGGTTGCTATCTCTAGTTGCTGAAACCCAGTTGATGTTACTGCAGGATGATGAGGGATGCTGAGTGCATCCTCCAGGAGGCAGCACCATCACATTACCCCTGCCTACACCCACACAGTAACACCGCAACATCACTGGAACAAAAGGCAGTGAAGCCAAAGGAGGACTTAGATATAGTTCTTCGAGGTAGAGTCATGAAAGGGGATTGGAACACAGCAGGAACAGGAGACTGAGCTGGGTGGTCAGCTGTTTCCCATTGAATGGTGGAGCAGGAGTGAAAGGCTGAATGGCCTCCCGCTACTATCTCCCAGGTATGTATATAGTCATGGAGCCTGGGTCGGAAGGTGTGGGCAGGGATTCTGCAGGAGATTGCACCTCCACATCAGTTTTCAGTGAGGGATGGTTTGGTGGATTTTTAAAAATATGTCTTTTACAAGGTTTGTGAATTTGGTTGAAAAATATTGTAGCTATTTATTCCACTATAAATAAAACTAAAAGAAAAGAAATGAAACTATCTGGACTTAAGTTTTTAAGAATTTCAAACGTCCTGTAAAACAAAATCCTGTCTATTCCCGGACACCATCACTTTCCAGTTATTCAAACTCCAGGGAAATATTTAATCCCTGTCTGAACCTTTGGTTTGATTTAACTGCTTTTCAATTCTCATTCTGTGAGCTGTGAAGTGTTCTCCTCCCCCCGCCCCCTCAAATTTCTCCGACCCAGAAGTGTTATCACACACAGCTGAGCAACCTTCCCTCGTTCATCATTACGCCATTTTGGGTTTTGTTAATATATAATCACCAGCAGGAAACCACCCGTGTAACCAATTGAATATTTACAAACAAAGCCCATTACGGGCAAAGCAAACCATTCCATGTGACAGAGTGGGAAGGGACCAAATCAAAGTAGAGTTGGGGGTGAGGGGGCAGCGGTGGAGATAAAGCACTGTATCCCCTGCGATGCCCACCTCTACCTAAACACATTGAAACATTGATACATACCACACGATCCTTCTCCAAGGACGCCCTGCTTTATCCACTATCATAGAATAGAATCCTGATAGTGTGGAAGGAGAGCATTGACCCATCAAACCCCACCAACCATTCAAAGAGCATCCCACCTGGAGCACTCCGTCCTTGTAACACTGCATTTCCCATGGCTGATCCACGGAGTCTGCACAATCCTGGACACTGTGGACAATTTCACACAACTGATCCACCTCACCCACAAATTTTTGAACTGTGGGAGGAAACCAGAGCACCTGGAGGGGGCTCTCATAGGAGAATGTGCAAACTCCACATAGGCTGTTGACCAAGGCTGGACTCCAACCTTGTACCTGGTGCTGTGAAGCAGCAGTGCTATAATCCCAATTAAATCAAAACAGATGATCCCTGCTCATTGTCACATTGCTGTTTATTGCCCAGAGAGTCTGGGAGATGCTGCAGCCAGAAAGATTTCCGATTATCTCATGAGGAAGAGAATTCAAAATTCGGGCCAGTGACTCGGGGCGCAGTGAAGTCACGGAGGTCTGGGAACCATCAGAAATGTAACAGGTTGTGAGCAAGGTGGGTTGAGACAAGAACAAAAAGACAGTGTCACACAGGGGAAGGCAGGAGAGATTAAATTGCAGAAATGGTAGTCCCTCAAGGCCATGGGGAATGGAGTTAGGGCTGGGAAAGAAACCAGGAAACAAGGTGAGCAGCTGTCAAAGAAATACATTGAAAAAACAGATTATAACAACATAGAGGGCAGAGTTCACAGTCTGAAATTGTTGCTCTCATTGGTGAGTACAGAATGCTGTAAAGCCTGGGTCATTCTATTGCAGTCAAGACATGCAGGATTGGCCAAGTGGCCTCAATATGTGCTGTAACTTTCTGATCAATTTATTGTGACATTTGGAATTCAGGTCGGATGATGTTCATAAATTCTCAAATTGGAGAAATGTTAAATAAATCACAATGATCACATTCTGCAGACTTTAGTCCGCAGCCCTGCCTGCTCCAGCATCTCAGTTACATCCATGTCCTTTTATTCTAATGTGATGCTGGTTACTGCCTCTGCCACCCCATCAGTGAGTTCCTGCTCCCCACCATCTCCGAGTGAAATGAATTCTCCCCTCCCCTTCTTTCAGAGAATTAGTTTCAATCTAAATCCTCCAGTTTCTGACCTCTCTGTTAGAGAATAGCTCCTTCCTATCCACTCAATCTGGATTCCTCAGCATTTTATCACTTCAATTATATCTCAGCTCATCCTCCTCGGAAATCATCCCCAGCCTATCCAACCTTTCCTCAGAGCAGAAATTCTCCAATTGTAGAAACATTCTGATCAATCTCCTCTGTACCCTCTCTGGTGTGATCACATCAACCTTGGAATGTGGGGATCAGAAGTGTGTGCAGTACTTTAACCGCAGTCAAACGAGTGTTCCTGACATTTCCCATGTCACCTCCGTGTTCTTGTGGTTGTTTCTCTCACAAAAAAGAATCCTGGTTTTCCCACATGGAACTGGGTGTGCACTCCATGGGTCTTGGATTCCCTACCATGTGTTTATTTGTTAAATAATCCTAAATTAACTTCAGATTAAAACAACATTATCAGCTACCCACCAATCAATTTCTTCCATTATACTCAAGTCACCTTACTTTTAAAATTTCTTTAAAATTATTACTATCGAAACACAACAGGCTTAAATTTGCTGATCAAGTATTCAGATGTCTCCACTGTTACAATCACTTCAAGATTGTCTTTACCTTCAGCTACATTGGTGAATTGAACATTGATTGTAAATATATGAATATCAAAAGGACTTGGGTTTTATGATAATTAATCCAGTCTGATGTTCTTGTTTGTTAATATCTTGAAGAAAACTGTCCTCAGAACTCCAGCTGTGCTCTGATTTCATTCACAACAGGGTGTGGCTGGACTGCAGATCTTAGATCTGTTCAGTTGTTTTCCGGATTGCTTCGCTCTGTCTATCACTTGTCGCTTATGCTGTTTGGCACACAAGTAGTCCTCTTTGGAAACTTTATCAGGTTAACACCTCATTTTTAGGTGTTCATGCTGCTGTTACTGGCATGCCCTCCTGAATTCTCTCAGTTGAACGAGGAGTGATCCTCTGATTCGATGGTAAGAGGTAAATTGGGGGATATGATGGGCCATGATTCTGTAAGTTTTGTTGGAGTACAATTCTACTGCTGTTGGTGGAAGGAAAGAGCTAAACTCTTACACTGTTGGCCCCATATACTACATGCAGTATCATGAACACTGATAGGCCAAGACATGAAATACGAGCAACACTGTACAATGATGCAGGATCACACCTGCAGCAAGGGGAGTTTGAGATCCAATTTGACATAGGAGTAGGGAAAGAAGCAGCTGATCAGATTGTCTCATTCATTGTCATAAAGAGACTCTATAAGATTATTGCACTCTTGGGGTAAGGATGGAGGAGGTTGGGGAGATGGAGAGCCCTTCAAAAGAAACTAATCTGCCTGAGAGTTGTGAAATAGAATTGATAGCCATGCATTTAACAGAAAGCTAATTGAAACTCTTTTTATCCCCAAAAGATAACAAGACTGATGGTGCTTCCAATCATCACCAGAAACAAACCCCAGAATACATGGTTCGGAGATGGATGTCAATTGCCAATCAACATCCAATTCCTGCAATCATTGAGCAAACTTACATGTGATTAACCAGTTCTGATGAACCAGAAAATCACTGTTCACTCTGTGCAGATGGACAGCGAAGTGGGGAAGTATTGACTGAGTGGTATTGTCGTGAGACAGTTAATCTATAAACCCCAGATAGTGTTCTGGAGACCTGGATTCAAAGCCTGCTGCAGCAGATGGAGGAATTTGAATTCAATAAAAAAAAACTTGTGAATTTAGAGTCTAATGATGACCATTAATCGATTCTCAGAAAAACCGATCTGGTTCAGTAATGCCCTTTCAGGAAGGAAGCTGCCATCCTTCCCTGGTCTGGCCTACATTGTGACCTCAGACCCACAGCAATGTGGTTGACTCTTACCTGCCCTCTGGGCAATTAGGGATGGGCAGGAAATGCTGCCGGGCCAGCAACACCCTCATCCTGTGAATGAATAAAGGGAAATAAAAGTCTCTACCTAGTGTGAATCTGTACATGTTCAACAATGTTGTGAACATTTCCAAAGCTAAGATCTCTGTGTGCAAAACTTTGAGCTGCCAAAACCATTGTTCTTTACTTGGCGTGAGAAAGAGAAAAAAAATCCTTCAACTTTGGCTATCAGTAAATTCCCTGGTGTCTCAGCAGGATGGATGCCTGAGTGAATCCCTCCCCCCCACACGCACAGAGCAGGTGAACAGCTCCCCAGTCTGACTGGTTTGGCCCATTTCCGGATGGGATGGGTAAAGAATTCCCTTCTGGCATTCCCCACATTTCCAGAGTCAGTCCCTAGTGTGACTGCACTGGTGTTTTGCCATTTCAGATAAATGCTCGCAGATTGTTACACACACTGTTAGCACCCCCCACCCCTCAAGGACCCAGTATAAAGCAGTAAACATTATCTCCTGCTGTGGAGGGACAGCCTGTATTGGGCTGTGTAGGAACACTGAGCAGATTTCCCTAAATGACAACTTACTTGGTGACCAGAGCAATTTAAGCAAGTCCAAATAAAATGCAGTAGAGCACAGAAAGAGGCCTATCAAATCCAAGCTGGCTCTCTGTCGCAAAAAATCCAATATTCTCATTCCCCATATGTACCCCAAACTCTGCAAGTTTATTTCTCTCAGAACTGATCTAATTGTTTTTATCAATCATTGAGCTTCTCTACTTGCGCCACCATAATAAGCAAAATGTTCTGCATATTTCCAGCCAATACAGTCAGTAGAATCACTTGCTCATCTCCGGCTGTCTCAAAACTTTACATCTGACCTTAATTCTTGTGCCATCACCTATCAAATACAGATATTTTTGTCTGCTATATCTAGGTCTATTATTGGACAGCCGGCGAGAGTTTCAAAGCAATCTCTACTTGTAGAGACTCTTCTTTGAATCTCTGCCTTACCCACAGTCTGTGGGCGGCACGGTGGCACAGTGATTAGCACTGCTGCCTCACAAGCGCCAGAGACCCGGGTTCATTTCCCGACTCAGGCGACTGACTGTGTGGAGTTTGCACGTTCTCCCCGTGTTTGCGTGGGTTTCCTGTGGGTGCTCCGGCTTCCTCCCATAGTCCAAAGATGTGCAGGTCAGTTGAATTGACCATGCTAAATCGCCCGTAGTGTTAAGTAAAGGGATAAATGTAGGGGTATGAGTGGGTGGCGCTGTGGCGCGTCGGTGTGGACTTGTTGGGCTGAAGGGCCTGTTTCCACACTGTAAGTAATCTAATCACAGAGACAGTATATTTAATAGGTACTAGACAAAGGTATATCAGTCACATGGGCGATTGTCATTACTTTGTTTAAAGCAGGTATTTATGAATTTACAAAGCTTGATAAATGATGATGTCCTGTGATAACGTGTGATGGATTACAGAAATTGATTATCATATTGTTCATGATTATGTGTTGATGGGAAGAGATTAAGGCAGAAAGGTTCTTCCGTCAGTAAATGGGGGATTCACTTACCTATGCTAATATGGAGGGGAGCTAAGACAAGGGAGGGGAAGGCAGTTTAATAGGGTTGTATCCAGGGTTCTCAGTCTTGTCTGGAAAGGGCACATTCCTCTGTCTGGGGTTACGGGGCAATCCACACGTGTGGCTGCAAGAGGTTCTATGTTGACATACTGTCAGCCTCCCCCCTTCTGAGGTGTTCTGTCTGTATTCTAAGAGTGTAGGCTTTCAGTTGATGAAATAAGGCCTTTGGCAAGGAATGTTTAATCCTTGAGTCCCCACGGTGTCCTGAAAGAGAAGCAAAAGGTACGGAACTGGCCCCTCTATGGTATTTTAACTTCCTCATTCTGACCAGGAATCTGTTGACCAGAATTGGATGCAATGATTGACTGTGACCTAACTAGAGCTTTGTCCAGGGTCAGCATCTTTTCCGTGAGTTTGTTAGTGTTCCCACATTAATGAAGCCCAGCATCCATTTGTTTTACTCAATACACTTTATGTTCTCTCTCCTTTAATGATTGGTACACATTGTCCCCCATTCCTGCTGTCCTGCTCTCTGTATCTGTGCCATTCAAATATATATTCCCTTTTGACATTGCTTCTCTCAAAATGCACAAACTTACTGTGTGTGCTAAAGAAGAGACATATTCTACTCAAAATATTATCTCTCGCTCCACACATTCTTCCCCCTGGAAAACAGAACAGTACAGCACCGGAATAATCGGCCCACCATGTCTGTGCGGATCATGATGCCATTCCAAACTAATTCCACCTGCCTGTACATGGTCCATATCCCTGCCAACCCTTGCCTGATTATGTGTCTGCCCAAATGCCTCTTAAAAGTTGTGATTTTTTTCTGCTTTTCCCATCTCTCAGGAAAGTACATTCTTGTCATTTACCACCTTCTGCATAAGAAACTTGTCTGACACAACTGTCTTTAACCTTGCACAGATGTTGTTGGAAATGCTCAGCAGATCATGCAGCATCTCTGAAGAGAAGTCAGTTCATGTTTCGGGTCTGGTCACCCTTCCTCAGAAACATTAACTTTAATTTATCTTCATAGAAGCTGCTAGAGCTGTTGAACTTTTCCCGATAATGTTTTTGTTTCTGGTTTACAGCATCTGCAGTTGTTTCAGTTTTCATTTCCTTTAAAATTGCCCCCACTCCCCTAAATATATGGCCTGTAGAATTTGCCATTTTCATCTTGGAAAAAGATTCAGATTTTTCACACTGTCTGAGTCTTTCGGATCACCCGCAGCCACTGACTTTCCCAAGACAAAACTCCAAGTCTATCCAACCTCTCCCAATCCAGGCAACATCCTGGTAAACCTGTTATCACGCTGTTCAAAGCCTCCACATCCTCCTTTTTATGTAGTGATCAAAACAGCACACAATACTCCAAAGGTGGCATAATGACAGTTTTATATTCACTCCCCTGACAGAAGAAGGCATTTATGCCATCCACCTCCTTCACCACTTTCAGGGAGCTGTGAACTTGCCCCTGAAGATCCCTGTGTACATCAATGCTGCTGAGAGCCCTTTGGCTTAGTGAATGCATTCCTCTGGCAATGAGCCTCTCAAAATACATCACCTCACACTTGTCTGGATTAAAATCTATCTTCGTATGGGTTTTACAACTGATCTCTTTTTTGCTTTATCCTTTGACAACATTCTTCATGATTCATAACTTCATCAATTTGTAACATCTAGAAACTTGCTAATTAAATCGTTTACATTTCCATGCTAATCATTGATATATGTTACAGACAATAGATGTTCCAATTCTGATCCTTGTGCAACAACACTGGCCACAGAACTCCAGCCAGCAACGTGCTGTAGAAGGAACATATTTCATTTAGTTAGTCAGTCAGTCAGAAAGCATTCCAGGCATTGGTGTGGCATTAGATGTTTCAAGATAATCACAATCCTGGTAAAAACATCCTGGAGCAGATTTTCAATTCTGTGTACCCTACCTGGGGACTCCCCCAGAACCAAATATAAAGCTGTATACATTATCTCCTCCTGTGGAAGGACAACCTGTGTTGGTCTGATCATGAACACAGAGTAGATTTACCTAAATGATAAGACAAACAACCAGAACAAGTTAAGCAAGGACAAAAAAATGTATTATGGCACAGAAAGGGGCCCATCAAATCCAAGCTGGCTCTCTGTAGCAGAATCCCTTATTCGCATTCTCCAACTGTCCCCAAAACCCTGAAAGTTTATTTCCCTCAGATCTGATATAATCGTATTCGTTAATCATTGACCATCTCTACTTGCACCATATAATAGGCAGCATGTTCTGCATATTTCCAGCCAATACAGTCAACGGGAACACTTGCTCATCTCCCACTTTCTCAAAACGTTATATCTGGTCTTAAATTTTGAGCCATCACCTATCAAGTGCAATTTATTTTATTGTCTGCTCTATGTAGATGTGTTATAATTTATCCATTTTATTCTATCAAGATATATTCAACTTGATTTCTTCAAAGAAAATAACATTTGATTTTTTCCAAATCATTCCAGGGACTGCATTTTCTTCATCAGTGCACCACACCAGTAAGTCTGTACTCCACACCGTGAAGATCACTCAGATCCTTCCTGAGCAGGAATCTGTTGACCTGAATTGGATACAATGATTGACTGTGACATATCCCATCAATGAAATTGCTTAATGAAACCCAGGATCCCATATGTTTTGATCAAAACACTTTGATTATGTCCTCTCTCCTTTAAAGAATTGTACACATTGTCCCCCCACCTTCCCTCAGTCTCTACTCTTTGTGTCTGTGCCATGCAAATATATATTTCCTTTCTACATTGCTTCTCTCAACGGTGTGTTCTAAAACATATTAACTCTCGATCCACACGTTGTACCCCCTGGAAAACAGAACAGTACAGCACCTGAATAATCGGCCCATCAGGATGCCATTCCTAAACTAATTCCACCTGCCTGGACATGATCCATATCCCTGGCAACCCCTTGCCTGCTTATGTGCCTTCCCAAATGCCTCTTAAGCATTGTGATTATTTCTGCTTTTACCACCTCCCCGGAGAGTACATTCTAGTCATCTACCACCTTTTGCATTAGAAACTTGCCTGACATAACTCCCTTTAAACTTTCACGTTATTGGAAATGCTCAGCTGGTCTTGCAGCATCTGAGAAAATAAAATTCCGTTAACGTTTTGGGTCCTTCATCAGAAACGTGAACTCTGATTTCTCTTCACAGATGCTTCCAGACTTGTTGAGCATTTCCAGAAACTTCTGTTTTTGTTTCTGATCAACGGCATCTTCTGTTCTTTCGGTTTTTATTTTCTTTATATTTCCCCCGTCCCCTGAAATCTATGGTAGAATTTGTCATTTCCACCTTGGATAAAGATTCAGATTATAGAACATAGAACAATAAAGCACAGAACATGCCCTTCAGCCCTCAATGTTGCACCGAACTGTGGAGTTTTCTCAACTCGTCCCCCTACACTATCCCAAAATCATCCATGAGTTTATCTAAGGATTATTTAAATCTCCCTAGTGTGGCTGAGTTGAATACCTCAGCAGGTAGGACATTCCACACACTTACCACTCTCTCCTTGTAAAGAATTTGCCTCTGACATCTGTCTTAAATCTATCACCCTTCAATTTGTAGTTGTGCTCATTCGTACAAGTTGACGACATCATCCTAAGAAGAAGACTTTCACTGTCTATCTAATCCATTGATTATCTTATATGTCTCTATCAAATTCCCCCTTAGCCACCTTCTTTCCAATGAGAACAGATCCAAGTCTCTCAGCCTTTCTCATAAGACCTTCCCTCCAGACCAGGCACCATCCTGATAAATCTCCTCTGCACCTTTTCCAAAGCGTCCACATCCTTTTTGTAATGGGGCGACCAGAGCTGTACACAATATTCCAACTTTGGCCACACCAGCATTGTGTATGGTTGCAGCATGATATTGTGGTTCCAGAACTCAATCCCTCTACCAATGAAACCTAACACGCCGTATGCCGCCATAACAGCACTATCCACCTGTGTGACAACTTTCAGAGATCTATGTACATGGACTCCAAGATCCCTCTGCACATCCACACTACCAAGATTCTTTCCATTGACCCAATATTCTGCCTTCCTGTTATTCTTCCCAAAGCACATCACCTCACATTTAGGTGCATTGAACTCCACTTGCACCTCTCGCAAGAAGTGAGACAAATCAGACATGATATAAAGATCCAACAGAGTCACTAAATTCATTTGGCCATAAAGAGAACATGATTATCTTGTATGTCAGTGAGCAAAGGTTTCAAACAACATTGTGTGTGGTCAAGCACCAACAATCACTCACACACACACACACACACACACACACACACACACACACAGGAATGTGAGTGTTCCAGTGAACTGACTGCAGAAATTATTTAACATTATCCAGTTAACAATCTAAAAATATTCACAGACAGAGAAGCCATAAATATGTTGTGTTTATGGGAAAGGATTCACCAGATCATCCAACTTGGAGATATGCGAGGAGATCAGCACCATGGAAATATCTGGATTGTGAGAAGGATTGAAAATTCACAGACCACCTGGAGACTCATTGACACAGACATTCTGTGTGAACAGATTTATTTTGTCATCCAGCTTTGTGTCACACTGTTGGTTTTACACTGACAAAAGGGTTTTCCCCTGTCTGTAGGGGGAAAAAAACTTTAAGATCTGTCAAGGTCTTAAATTCAATGGTCTTTATTTAACATCACGCTATTCACATGGGGGAGAAGTCATTCAGCTGTTCCATGTGAGGGAAGGTATTCACTTGGGGATCGAGCAGTGCCTTGCTCTTTCTTCCTTGATAAGAGACTCAAGCATTTTCCCTACTACAGATGTTTCACTAACTGAACTATACTTCTCCATCTTTTGTCTACCTTCCTTTATAAACAGCAGCGCCACTGCATTCCAATCTGCTAGAACTGCCCCAGAGTCCAGCAAATTGGTAAAATTATTGACAGTGCACCTGTTTTATCCCCCGCTGTCTCTTTTTGCACGCTGGGATGCATTACACCAGGACAGGAGACTTGTCTATCCTTAGCTCCATGGGCTTGCTCAACACTAGCGTTCCATAATAACGTTTGTTTCCAGGTCCTCACCGACTCCATCTCTTTGTCAATCACTGGCATGTTATTAGTGCTCTCCTCTGTGAAGACCGATACAAAATACCTGTTCAGTGCGTCAGCCATTTCATTACATCCCATAACTAAATGCCCCTCCTCGTCCCCTGAAGGACTAACATTTACCTCAGCCACTCTTTTTCATTTAAAGTTTTCATAGAAATATGTCTTTAAATTCTGTGATACATCTTTGCTCTCCTGTTCTTTCCTACGGTTCTTTATCACTCTTTTTGTGGCTTTCTTCTGATCTTTAACACTTTCCCAATCTTCCAGTTTCATGCTGTTTTTGACCACTTTGTATGCCTCATCGGTCAATGTGAGAGATGGGGAGGGAGAGTGGGGAGGGGACGGGAGGGAGAGGCGAGGAGGGAGGGGGAGAAGAGAGGGTGGAGGATGGGGAGGTGCGGGGATGGGGAAAGAGGCAGGGTAGAGGAAAGAAGGGGTAGAGAAAGGGCTGTAGGAGAGAGGGGGTAGGAGAGAGCTGGAAACGGTGGGCGAGAGTAGGAGGAGAGATGGGAGGAGAGGGTATGAGGAGTTGGATAGGAGAGGGAACAGGAGGACAGGGGGTGAGGAGCGAAGTGAGGATGGCGTGAGGGGCAGTAGAGGGGTGGAGGGTGTATGGGAAGGGGTTGTAGCAGAGAAGGAGAGGAATAAAGGAGAGGAGTAGAGGTGGGGAGCAATTGGAAGGTGGAGGACGGGGAGGAGGCAGCGCATGAAGTGGGGGACGTGTGATGGGGAAGAGAGGGGAGGAGAGGGGTTAGCAGTGAGGGGAAGGAGAAAGGGGAGGAAGCGATGACGTAGGGGGAGTTTGGCGTATGATGCGAGGGGGAGTTTGCGGTGGAGTAGGAGAGAGGGGGTGGGAGGTGGAGGAGAGAGGGACATGAGGGGTGGAGGATGTGTGGAGGATTGGGGAGGAAAAAGGGGAAGATGAGGAGGAGGGGAGGACGGTGGGAGGAGAAGGGGAGGAGAGAGTGGGGAGGAGAGGCGGAAACGGGGAAGGAGGGGTAAGGTGAGCAGAGAAATGGAGCAGAGACAGGGAGGAGGGGGCAGGAGAGATGGGAGAGTAGAAGGAAAGACAGGTGGGAGGAGAGGATATGAGGGGATAGGGAAGAAGTTCAGGAGAAGGGGTGAAGAAGAGGGGGACAGGAGAGGGGAAGAAGTGATTGTGGAGAAGAGGGGTACGAGAGGGCGGGGAAGAGGGAGAGGAGAGGAGGGGAGGTGAAGAAAGGAGAGGGTGTAAGAAGAGAATTGGTGAGGAGAGGGGATGAGGAGGGAGGGAATGAGGAGAGAGGGGAGAGTGGAGAGGTGAGCGGGGAGGGGAGAAAGATGAGAAGGAAGAGGTGATGGGGAGGAGAGAGGGGAGGGAAGAGGAGACAGTGGTGAGGAGAGAGGAGAGAGGAGACAGTGGTGAGAGAGAGGGGGGGAGGAGAGAGGGAGAGAGGACAGTGATGAGGATTGAGAAGAGAGAGTAGTGAGGAGTGAGAGGAGAGGGAGAGGGATGAGGAGAGCGGGGAGGGGGATAAGAGAGGGGTGGGGGAGAGTAGACAGTGGTGAGGAGACAGGGGAGGGGGAAGGAGAGGGGATAGGGGACAGTGATGAGGAGTAAGAGGAGAGAGTAGTGAGGAGTGAGAGGAGAGGGGAGAGAAGAGAGGGAAGAGGGGAGAGGAGAGAAGGAGGTGGAGGGAGGGGGATGAGGAGAGAGGGGAGAGGGATAAGAGAGGGGGTGGGCGAGAAGAGAGAGGGGAGAGCGGAGATGGGAGGTGGAGAGCATGGGGGAGGAGAGAGGGGGATGAGAGAGAGCGGAGGAGAGAGGGAGATGAGAAAGAGAGGGAGGAGAGGGGGAGGATGGCGAGGGTAAGTAGAGAGAGGGGTGTTTAGGGGAGGACGAAGAGAGGGAGGACAGAGAGGTGTAGGAGAGTGAGGGGCGAGGAGACAGAGGGGGATGAGAGGGGGGGACGAGAGAGAGGGGAAGGGAGGAGAGTGGGGAGGAGAGAGAGGGAGGAGAGTGGAAGGATGGAGAGGGAGGGGAGGAGATAGGCTGCAGAAAAGAGCGGTGGAAGAGAGAGGGGGCAGGGAGAATGAGGCAGACTGCAGCAGGGGCAAAGGATGGTGTCAGAGAGGGGGAGGAGGAGAGTGGGTGAGGTGTGGGGGCGAGGAGGAGGAGAGCGGGGAGATGTTAGCGGGGAGAGAAGAAATTAGGAGGAGGAAGTGGTGGCGTGGAAAGAGGGAGTAGACAGCAGGAGGCATGGGAGCAGAAGGAGGTGGTGAGGAGAGTTCGGGAGAACAGAGCAGTTGGAGGTGGGGAGGAAGAGATTGGGTGAAAGACAGAAGTGCAGATGGGTAGGATGGTGAAAGTAGGAGAGGAAAGAAAGGAGAGAAGTGTGAAGACGGGTGAGGGCAGGGTGGCAGAGGAGAGGGGAGGCGGAGCCTGGGGGAAAGAGAGGGGTGGGAAGATGGGTGGTAGAGTAACCCACCCTGACCTTTCTCGTCTGAACAGTTCACCTAACCCTTTGGGCAACTCCCCCATGACCAGTCCACCCTGACCTGCACACCATTGGGCCGGGTGAGGAAACCCGCGCAGACACTGGGGAGAATGTGCACACTCCACACAGACGGTCGCCTTGGGCAGGATTTGAACAGGGTCCCTGGCACTGTGAGGCAGCAGTGGTAAGCACTGAGCCACCGTGCGACCCTAATGAGAGAGAGAGAGAGAGATGAAGAGAGAGTGGGGGGAGAGAGAGTTGAGAGGGAGAGAGAAGAGTGAGGGAAGAGAGAGGGGAGAGAAGAGAGATGGGAGAGACAAGAGAGAGGGGAGGAAAGAGCGGGAGAAGAGGGGAGGAGGAGAAGAGAGGTGAAGAAAAGGTGGAGAAGAGAGAAGAAGAATGAGAGTGTGAGAGAGAAAACGAGAGAGGAGAGAGAAGAGAAAGAGAGAGCGAGAGTGAGAGAGATAGAAAAGGCAAAAAGGGAACAAGTGACCCCCAGCCCACACTCTGTCACAGACAGACAGAGACAGTAACAGGTCAATCCTCCCCCGGTCAGCCCGCATGGCTTGAAGGTAATGGCTGACTGAGCTCGGTTCAAATACTCCCAGAGTCTATCACCCAAACTCCATCTACTCCCCAACCTAGTTCATCCTGTCAGCTCCCAACATCCTCTACCTCCCCCAGGTATGGGATACATCAACAATCACCTAAGATTTGGTACAGATCGTCAGTGAGGATATGATGGCGAAATTATATGCAGTGATTGGTAATGACTGAGGATGCAACACTCAAACGCCAATTATTTCCAGTTTCTGATGAATCGATTGATCATGTCAGATTTTGATTAAATGTTTCTTTGGCGTTTCCTGTCTGTGAATTTTCTTCAAATATTCAAAGAAGTTTAATAAAGGCAGTGTCAGTCCAGGGGAGAAATCAGACAGACAAATAATTTCCTTTGTTTGATACTTTTGTGTGTATATCTTTCCTTGAAATTCTCAGAGAAAGAAGCTTACAAGATCCATCACTATTAGGTCAGAGAGAAAAGAATAATCAAAATAAAGTAAGAAATTGTCTCTAAACATGAACATTATTTCTCTCTCCCAAAAGGTGCCAGTCCTATTGGGTTCCTAATGCACCATCTCAATAATTTCAGAAACTCACATTATCCCACCTCCAGGTCGAGGGTGATCAGTATACCCACAACAGAGATCATCATACATTGTGAAGGATGGGAGCGTCCAGAGAGGGGATAGGCTCATTCATTTACCAGAAAGCTTCAGGAGTGATTTATGATGCAATGGAGCAACTGGAGTTGAAGCGAGATGCGACAGAGCTTATTGGCTTATACTTGGTATAAATAAGGAAGATGAAAACAAGATGTTCACATTAGCTGGGGGAAAAGGACGAAGAAATACAAAAATTAAGTTTGTGGATAGATTAACAGGGGGGATTTGATGAAGTGATTATATGGAAGAGATTCAATACCCACTGTATCTTAATGGATTGCATTTGGACTGAACAGCCTGAAGTTCTGTATTTAATTTCCAGATTGTGTCAAGCCGTGCGCTTGAATTATCCCAGTACCAGGGTCAGAGTGATGTAGCTCAGGCAGTCACAATGAAGGGTCTAGTTATCTTCCAGTTTGTGATGGTTCCTTTCCCTCTGGGTGTTTGCAGACCCCTCAAGCTCTCTGACGCTCTCAGTGATGAAAGCATGGAAATCAGTGACAGACTCTGAAAACAGTGAGAGCTCCAGCTGTTCCACCGCCCTTCAGATCCCCGCTAACCTTCCTGCTTTAGGGAAATCGGCACGCCTGGTTGGTGACAGGCTGTGTGGCTCAAATGGGCAGCAGGAGGCTGCAAGATAAAGGTTGGTAGTTTGAGACCTTGGTAGTTCTAGATCAGACGATGGGAATACCACCCTACCTCCATTTAAACCGGAAAATCCATGGCAAGGTTGAATTGCAGCCCAAACAATTGATGATTCTGTGTTTCCTGGCTCCACATGGAGTAAGATAGGGACAAACATTGTTCTCTCCATACCCCCGCTGTCAACAGAAAGTGGCCACTGCAGCTCCCTGCACAGCCCTGGGACACAGCTTACAGAAACTCCCCCCCTCATGAATAGTGCTTCCTGTGTGAAAATCTTTACATTTAATACAGTAACGGCTGCAATCCAACCCCTGTCCCCAAGATTAGAAGCTGCAGGATTTTGTGATGAGAACAGTGTTATGAAGTTGAAGACGTGCCCTCCACCTTTAAATGAGAGTGAATGCTGTTCGGAACTGAGCGCTGACAAATACCTGTGATGACCAGCTCGCAGTCTCAGCGTGTACTGGAAAATTGGAAAGATGTAACGGTTGGCTGTGAAACAAGCCAGTTTTGTTTGGTAATTAAGAAACAATTCCAATTTTACCAATCAATTTAAATCATGCCTAGGAATACTAAAATCCAATCGCGCTTCGATTTAGTGTTTAGAAACACTGCAGAACCCGAGGACTTCCATAATGTTGCCCCCACTGACTATTCCCCATGAAAAATGCCCAGGTCCTCAGTTGAGGATTTTTGCTGGGAACCTTTGCTCCTTGGCTTTGAACCGGGCCGCCTGCCCAAGGAAAGCAAACGTGGTATTGCTTTTAGTGGAAGGATCAGAGTCCAGGAACTCCACTGTGACACAGAATGGCCATCAGTCCTGTACACATCTGTGCTTATTTAGAACCCGGTTGGAGAAAAAAAAACAATGTTTCACACAGTAATGAAATGGGATTGTATTCATTTTCACCACTCGAGCATGTATGAGCGAGCAAATTCAAAGCCAGGTTTGTTGATGTGAACAGCAAGCTATAAAACTCTGCTCTGCTCGTGTCAGTCTGAAAGGCTGCCATTGGGAATAAGGGCTGTTCTTGCCGGATTTTGAAGCGGAGAGTTTTTGTGTATGAGGTGACTCCAATCCACAATACAATACAGGAAGCATCCCCGCCAGCAGCTGGTGTTCAGATTCGGCCAGCACTAAAATTTACACAGTTCAACACTTCACCTTTCCGTTTCCAGGAGCTGGTTATTCTCCAGCGTAATTGGCATCATTGAAAAATTAAGAAAATCATGTGAAATTGTTCACAAAATATAGATAAAGATGCTGTCAGGGGGGCACAGTTTGGAATGTAGGGCAAGTCTGAACGTGGGCATGACCTTAAGGAAGTTTCATAAAATGAATACTTAAGTTTTTGTTTTCGGCCATGTGGGGTGAGTTGAAAGCTGGAGAGCATAGGTGTAAGGTGGGACGGGTAAAATATAAAAGGGATTGAGGCACCTTTCCCACACAGAAGGTTGTGCGGGATGGAATCAGCGACCAGAGGAAGTGGAGGAGGCTCGTACACTCAGAAGATTTCAAAGGCAAACGGATGAGTTTCTGGATAGGAAGGGTTTAGTGAGATAGGGGCCAGATGCTGGGAAATGGGAGTTTGTTTAAAATGCATTTCCAGACATTTCGAAGCATAAATGCTGTTCTGGGTGCAGTCCGGGGCAATAAGCCATAAACGGTTCCCAGATCCTTCAGCAGAACAATTCCAAACTGCGCTCCCAACATATATTGAACAGGAAATTCGACGTTTCGGGCATAAGCCCTTCATCAGGAATCTAGTTCATGCCCGAAACGTCGAATTTCCTGTTCCTTGGATGCTGCCTGACCTGCTGCGCTTTAACCAGCAACACATTTTCAGCTCTGATCTCCAGCATCGACAGAACTCACTTTTTACTCCCAACATATAGTGGAAACTTAGTGTACCTCCACCTCCCGAAAAACTCTGAAATGAGGGAAAACAAAGAACCGAACATGAACGAGCCATGAAAATTGAAGATTCCCAAACACAGTTTCGATTACATTAGTTTGCTCGTCCGATCAACAATGTGGCAGTGCTTGCAGCTCACGTTTCCAGGGCAGAAGTGAAGGAAATTAGAGAAATTTAAGACCATATGACATTGCAATTAACTGGAATTATTTTTCCATTCTCTAGAACACCAAATAATGATAACTAAAGTCACTGCAGGATTTTGTTTCACACCAGCGATGAAATCCCAATCTCCGTTCGGTTTCAGTGGAAATAGTGAAAAACACAACTTGGCCGGAACATGATGCAGCAGTGGAACCGCTTGAGGTCCGGGCTTTCCGTGTGGGAGGCGAATGTGATCACTCCAGCATGGACACTGGCACATTGGAGAGGGTGCATTCTCTCAAATCGAAGATACATTTGCTATAAGCAAAGTAAGATGGTCGGGTTGGAATTTAAACACTGAACATTAACACTCTGCAGTAAAACCAGCAAAGCACACGAATGGTGAAATTCGCACGTTATAGTGACTCATTCAATCAGCAACAGCAATGAAAGAAATTACACTCTCAGAGGAACCTCTGGACTTGTGATTTCATAGCGTCGCTAGTATTAAGGTGAGCCCCGAGATCTAAGCCAAGTTGGAACTGAAACGGAGGAATTGACAGAGAGGCTACAGAATGACATCGCAACCTTTTGGTTTTCTTTAAATCACTGACGAGCAGGAAAATGTAAACGGGAGGGCGAGTGGGAAAGTGAGGCAGTTGCAGCTCTGGTGAATCTCCTTCTTTGTGAGTCACTCAGCAACAAGAGACGTGAAGGTGACTCATGCGGGAGAGCTCTTCACATCGAGAACAAAAAGCACTCAAGGGCAGTTAGCACCTCTTCCGCAGTGGGGGTGGGGTGAGTAGGACCTTCTGTTACTATGTTCAGAAACTGCCTTTTAAATTGACGTGAACAGAAACTGCATTTCTAATAAGCACCATGGAATTTAGCAAAATTTATTGAGTCGCTTCTCGTCGATTCGCACACAGGTTTCCAACTCAGTTGGTATCCATGTGGCTCATGTCCAGGTATGAACATCCCTGCAGCCAATTGCACGGTTAAGGTAAAAGGCAAGGAAAGTGACATCTCGAACTGGCCCCGAGGTCAGAGCATCCTCCCAATGTGATCTGTCGTTCTCGGATTGTAATGCTACCTCCGGTGTTAGGGTGGAGAACATTCTTTGGGACTCTTATCCTGCAAAACAGACACAGTGACTGAAACTATGCTGTACGGTATGATGTGGAACACGGCCTGCTCAGCTTTGTGCATTTTCCCTGTAGTCCGGTGTGTTTCATGTTCCGTGTAAACGTGGAAGTTGTCCTGTTTCGAGCAATGGGTGAAATCATTCAGCAAAGCAAGAATCGAAATTGAAGTAATGTCAAGCAGCTCATGGTGATTTGACCAAATCATAACCGAACATATATTCTCACGCAGTCAAAGATACATTTCTGGTTGAAAAGAGTCTGAGAAGATAGACACAGCTTACCATTGATTTTTGTCTGGATTGATGGGCTTTCATGATCTGCTGCGAAATTGTCATTGTAGCTGGGCACATCCCAGCAGCTGTGCGAGTCGGAGAGGGATCATGGAACCCTTTTCATTTGACTTAGCATGTGTGGTTATGCAGGAGCACAATTCGAAATGCAAGTAAATGCGCTGCCGCGCTGTCTGGTAGTGTGGCCGAGCGGTCTCAGGCGCTGGATCCAAGTTCCAGCCCTGAAAGGGGCGTGGGTTCGAATCCCGCCACTGCCATTTCAGCTGGTCAACTCCACCGCTGCAGCATTGTTAAAATCCCCGCTGCGTTGATATTCCAGGGGAATTAACTGTGGTGAATATTGTGAAGTCTCTCGGCTGTCATGATGGTGCTCGCCTCCCCTGCCGAAAATCGCAAACAGCTCAGCGCTTGGTTTACGTTCCAGGCAAGTTGAGGTTTTACTGGAACCGAATGGAGACTGTTATTTCATCGCTGTTGTGAAACAAAGTCCTGCGCTGAATCGATTCATCGTTATTTGGCTTTCTGGCGAATGGGAAATTCTTTCCACTGAATGTGTTATTGAATTTCTCCCATTTCCTTCATTTCCGTCTTGGAGACACCGGAAGGGAAAGGTAATCTAATCGAGACTGTGATTGGTGAAATTCACTTTTTTATGGCCCATACTTATTATATTCTTTCTTTCTCTCTTTTCAGCATTGTCCGTGAAGTGGTGGTGCACTAAGGCTGCAGTATGTTTGAAAGAGTAGTTTGGAATTGCCCAGTTGTTAGTTGTGAGGTTACTTTATGCCTCATGCCCTCGGACTGTCTCACATTTAGCATTCATGCTTCGCTGTGTCTGAACATGCATTAGGTATGCCAGTTTTGTTTGTGTTCCGTGTTAAATGCTTTCTGCTTGCGATTCGGTCAATACATTACGAGTTAACAGGGGTTCTGAGGTAACTTCCAGCAGCAAAAATCCTCAACTGAGGATCTGGAAAAATTTCACGAAGTATGGTCAGTCACAGCAAAAGTAAGGGAGTCGTTCGTTTCTGCAGTGTTTCACAATACTACCTTTCCCGTGAGCAGTCGAACAGTCTAAATGATTATGCTACAGACTGCGAAGGCAAGCTCCGCTAAAAAGTAATCCTTTCAAACACAACGTTATTGGGGTACACCGCGTGGAAACAGATACTTCGGTGTATCTCATCCATGCTCACCACATATCCAAAATTAAACAAGTCCCGTTCCACAGCATTTGGCCTCCATCCCTCTAAACCCATCCTATCCAGAAACTGATCCGATTACCATTGCAATTTTCTGAGTGCAATAGCCTCCTCCACTTCCTCTGGTAGCTCATTCCATACACGCACAACCTTGTGTGTGGGAAATGTGCCTCAGGTCCTTTGTCAATTTCAGAGCACTCACCTTAAACCTATGCTCCCGAGTTTCCAACTCACCCCAGCTTGGGTAAAACACGTAAATACTCAGTTCAAAACCCTTCCATAAAATCATGTCGCAGCCGTTATGCTGCCGGGAAAGTTGTCCCAGCCTATTCCACCTCACTCTACAGTCCGAACATTGACCACATCCTTGTCTATATTTTGTCACCAATTTCACGTCTGTTTCTTTTTTTTTAACTTTTTCAAGATGTCAATTACCCTGGATAACAACGAGCTGTTGGAAAAAGAAAGGTGAAACGGAGAATGGCTTCAACTTTCAGTGCTGGATGCCACAGAGCCGCAGCGCGGCCGGCGCAGGCTTGTTTCTGTAGTGTAGTGGTCATCACATTCGCCTAACACGCGAAAGGTCCCCAGTTCGAAACTGGGCAGAAACTGCTTTGTTCTTCAATTGCAGCCTTTTACACGGACAAGAACGGAGCTTTCTTGCTTGCTTTCCCATCTGCAAACCTGCCTTCGAAATCGCTCGAACAAATCTGCTCACTTTGTGAAATGTAATGCAATTCCATTAAATTAGTTTGCAAAGCATTGTAAAGGTTTTCTCCAAGCTGGGTCTGATCATATGCCATTCTGTTTCAGAGTGTAGTTACCGCGTTCTGAATCTTCCACAAAAAGCAGTACCGCATTTGCATTCCTTGCGCAGGCGGGCCGGTTCAAAGACAGCGAAGAAGCTGATGAGCTGGTGTCACAGTGCACCGCGGATTCCTCAACTGGTCTGTCTGACAAATGTACCCCAAAGTCGTCTCTGCAAGGCCTCATTTGGAAGCTGTCTGTCGTTATTCAACGTGCGAGAATTGGCAGCAGAGGTGCTGAATCATGGTTTGGATCAGTTCGCACGTTATAGTGACTCATTCAATCAGCAACAGCAATGAAAGAAATTACACTCTCAGAGGAACCTCTGGACTTGTGATTTCATAGCGTCGCTAGTATTAAGGTGAGCCCCGAGATCTAAGCCAAGTTGGAACTGAAACGGAGGAATTGACAGAGAGGCTACAGAATGACATCGCAACCTTTTGGTTTTCTTTAAATCACTGACGAGCAGGAAAATGTAAACGGGAGGGCGAGTGGGAAAGTGAGGCAGTTGCAGCTCTGGTGAATCTCCTTCTTTGTGAGTCACTCAGCAACAAGAGACGTGAAGGTGACTCATGCGGGAGAGCTCTTCACATCGAGAACAAAAAGCACTCAAGGGCAGTTAGCACCTCTTCCGCAGTGGGGGTGGGGTGAGTAGGACCTTCTGTTACTATGTTCAGAAACTGCCTTTTAAATTGACGTGAACAGAAACTGCATTTCTAATAAGCACCATGGAATTTAGCAAAATTTATTGAGTCGCTTCTCGTCGATTCGCACACAGGTTTCCAACTCAGTTGGTATCCATGCGGCTCATGTCCAGGTATGAACATCCCTGCAGCCAATTGCACGGTTAAGGTAAAAGGCAAGGAAAGTGGCATCTCGAACTGGCCCCGAGGTCAGAGCATCCTCCCAATGTGATCTGTCGTTCTCGGATTGTAATGCTACCTCCGGTTTTAGGATGGAGAACATTCTTTGGGACTCTTATTCTGCAAAACAGACACAGTGACTGAAACGATGCTGTACGGTATAATGTGGAACACGGCCTGCTCAGCTTTGTGCATTTTCCCTGTAGTCCGGTGTGTTTCATGTTCCGTGTAAACGTGGAAGTTGTCCTGTTTCGAGCAATGGGTGAAATCATTCAGCAAAGCAAGAATCGAAATTGAAGTAATGTCAAGCAGCTCATGGTGATTTGACCAAATCATAACCGAACATATATTCTCACGCAGTCAAAGATACATTTCTGGTTGAAAAGAGTCTGAGAAGATAGACACAGCTTACCATTGATTTTTGTCTGGATTGATGGGCTTTCATGATCTGCTGCGAAATTGTCATTGTAGCTGGGCACATCCCAGCAGCTGTGCGAGTCGGAGAGGGATCATGGAACCCTTTTCATTTGACTTAGCATGTGTGGTTATGCAGGAGCACAATTCGAAATGCAAGTAAATGCGCTGCCGCGCTGTCTGGTAGTGTGGCCGAGCGGTCTCAGGCGCTGGATCCAAGTTCCAGCCCTGAAAGGGGCGTGGGTTCGAATCCCGCCACTGCCATTTCAGCTGGTCAACTCCACCGCTGCAGCATTGTTAAAATCCCCGCTGCGTTGATATTCCAGGGGAATTAACTGTGGTGAATATTGTGAAGTCTCTCGGCTGTCATGATGGTGCTCGCCTCCCCTGCCGAAAATCGCAAACAGCTCAGCGCTTGGTTTACGTTCCAGGCAAGTTGAGGTTTTACTGGAACCGAATGGAGACTGTTATTTCATCGCTGTTGTGAAACAAAGTCCTGCGCTGAATCGATTCATCGTTATTTGGCTTTCTGGCGAATGGGAAATTCTTTCCACTGAATGTGTTATTGAATTTCTCCCATTTCCTTCATTTCCGTCTTGGAGACACCGGAAGGGAAAGGTAATCTAATCGAGACTGTGATTGGTGAAATTCACTTTTTTATGGCCCATACTTATTATATTCTTTCTTTCTCTCTTTTCAGCATTGTCCGTGAAGTGGTGGTGCACTAAGGCTGCAGTATGTTTGAAAGAGTAGTTTGGAATTGCCCAGTTGTTAGTTGTGAGGTTACTTTATGCCTCATGCCCTCGGACTGTCTCACATTTAGCATTCATGCTTCGCTGTGTCTGAACATGCATTAGGTATGCCAGTTTTGTTTGTGTTCCGTGTTAAATGCTTTCTGCTTGCGATTCGGTCAATACATTACGAGTTAACAGGGGTTCTGAGGTAACTTCCAGCAGCAAAAATCCTCAACTGAGGATCTGGAAAAATTTCACGAAGTATGGTCAGTCACAGCAAAAGTAAGGGAGTCGTTCGTTTCTGCAGTGTTTCACAATACTACCTTTCCCGTGAGCAGTCGAACAGTCTAAATGATTATGCTACAGACTGCGAAGGCAAGCTCCGCTAAAAAGTAATCCTTTCAAACACAACGTTATTGGGGTACACCGCGTGGAAACAGATACTTCGGTGTATCTCATCCATGCTCACCACATATCCAAAATTAAACAAGTCCCGTTCCACAGCATTTGGCCTCCATCCCTCTAAACCCATCCTATCCAGAAACTGATCCGATTACCATTGCAATTTTCTGAGTGCAATAGCCTCCTCCACTTCCTCTGGTAGCTCATTCCATACACGCACAACCTTGTGTGTGGGAAATGTGCCTCAGGTCCTTTGTCAATTTCAGAGCACTCACCTTAAACCTATGCTCCCGAGTTTCCAACTCACCCCAGCTTGGGTAAAACACGTAAATACTCAGTTCAAAACCCTTCCATAAAATCATGTCGCAGCCGTTATGCTGCCGGGAAAGTTGTCCCAGCCTATTCCACCTCACTCTACAGTCCGAACATTGACCACATCCTTGTCTATATTTTGTCACCAATTTCACGTCTGTTTCTTTTTTTTTAACTTTTTCAAGATGTCAATTACCCTGGATAACAACGAGCTGTTGGAAAAAGAAAGGTGAAACGGAGAATGGCTTCAACTTTCAGTGCTGGATGCCACAGAGCCGCAGCGCGGCCGGCGCAGGCTTGTTTCTGTAGTGTAGTGGTCATCACATTCGCCTAACACGCGAAAGGTCCCCAGTTCGAAACTGGGCAGAAACTGCTTTGTTCTTCAATTGCAGCCTTTTACACGGACAAGAACGGAGCTTTCTTGCTTGCTTTCCCATCTGCAAACCTGCCTTCGAAATCGCTCGAACAAATCTGCTCACTTTGTGAAATGTAATGCAATTCCATTAAATTAGTTTGCAAAGCATTGTAAAGGTTTTCTCCAAGCTGGGTCTGATCATATGCCATTCTGTTTCAGAGTGTAGTTACCGCGTTCTGAATCTTCCACAAAAAGCAGTACCGCATTTGCATTCCTTGCGCAGGCGGGCCGGTTCAAAGACAGCGAAGAAGCTGATGAGCTGGTGTCACAGTGCACCGCGGATTCCTCAACTGGTCTGTCTGACAAATGTACCCCAAAGTCGTCTCTGCAAGGCCTCATTTGGAAGCTGTCTGTCGTTATTCAACGTGCGAGAATTGGCAGCAGAGGTGCTGAATCATGGTTTGGATCAGTTCGCACGTTATAGTGACTCATTCAATCAGCAACAGCAATGAAAGAAATTACACTCTCAGAGGAACCTCTGGACTTGTGATTTCATAGCGTCGCTAGTATTAAGGTGAGCCCCGAGATCTAAGCCAAGTTGGAACTGAAACGGAGGAATTGACAGAGAGGCTACAGAATGACATCGCAACCTTTTGGTTTTCTTTAAATCACTGACGAGCAGGAAAATGTAAACGGGAGGGCGAGTGGGAAAGTGAGGCAGTTGCAGCTCTGGTGAATCTCCTTCTTTGTGAGTCACTCAGCAACAAGAGACGTGAAGGTGACTCATGCGGGAGAGCTCTTCACATCGAGAACAAAAAGCACTCAAGGGCAGTTAGCACCTCTTCCGCAGTGGGGGTGGGGTGAGTAGGACCTTCTGTTACTATGTTCAGAAACTGCCTTTTAAATTGACGTGAACAGAAACTGCATTTCTAATAAGCACCATGGAATTTAGCAAAATTTATTGAGTCGCTTCTCGTCGATTCGCACACAGGTTTCCAACTCAGTTGGTATCCATGCGGCTCATGTCCAGGTATGAACATCCCTGCAGCCAATTGCACGGTTAAGGTAAAAGGCAAGGAAAGTGCATCTCGAACTGGCCCCGAGGTCAGAGCATCCTCCCAATGTGATCTGTCGTTCTCGGATTGTAATGCTACCTCCGGTTTTAGGATGGAGAACATTCTTTGGGACTCTTATTCTGCAAAACAGACACAGTGACTGAAACGATGCTGTACGGTATAATGTGGAACACGGCCTGCTCAGCTTTGTGCATTTTCCCTGTAGTCCGGTGTGTTTCATGTTCCGTGTAAACGTGGAAGTTGTCCTGTTTCGAGCAATGGGTGAAATCATTCAGCAAAGCAAGAATCGAAATTGAAGTAATGTCAAGCAGCTCATGGTGATTTGACCAAATCATAACCGAACATATATTCTCACGCAGTCAAAGATACATTTCTGGTTGAAAAGAGTCTGAGAAGATAGACACAGCTTACCATTGATTTTTGTCTGGATTGATGGGCTTTCATGATCTGCTGCGAAATTGTCATTGTAGCTGGGCACATCCCAGCAGCTGTGCGAGTCGGAGAGGGATCATGGAACCCTTTTCATTTGACTTAGCATGTGTGGTTATGCAGGAGCACAATTCGAAATGCAAGTAAATGCGCTGCCGCGCTGTCTGGTAGTGTGGCCGAGCGGTCTCAGGCGCTGGATCCAAGTTCCAGCCCTGAAAGGGGCGTGGGTTCGAATCCCGCCACTGCCATTTCAGCTGGTCAACTCCACCGCTGCAGCATTGTTAAAATCCCCGCGGCGTTGATATTCCAGGGGAATTAACTGTGGTGAATATTGTGAAGTCTCTCTGCTGTCATGATGGTGCTCGCCTCCCCTGCCGAAAATCGCAAACAGCTCAGCGCTTGGTTTACGTTCCAGGCAAGTTGAGTTTTTACTGGAACCGAATGGAGACTGTTATTTCATCGCTGTTGTGAAACAAAGTCCTGCGCTGAATCGATTCATCGTTATTTGGCTTTCTGGCGAATGGGAAATTCTTTCCACTGAATGTGTTATTGAATTTCTCCCATTTCCTTCATTTCCGTCTTGGAGACACCGGAAGGGAAAGGTAATCTAATCGAGACTGTGATTGGTGAAATTCACTTTTTTATGGCCCATACTTATTATATTCTTTCTTTCTCTCTTTTCAGCATTGTCCGTGAAGTGGTGGTGCACTAAGGCTGCAGTATGTTTGAAAGAGTAGTTTGGAATTGCCCAGTTGTTAGTTGTGAGGTTACTTTATGCCTCATGCCCTCGGACTGTCTCACATTTAGCATTCATGCTTCGCTGTGTCTGAACATGCATTAGGTATGCCAGTTTTGTTTGTGTTCCGTGTTAAATGCTTTCTGTTTGCGATTCGCTCAATACATTACGAGTTAACAGGGGTTCTGAGGTAACTTCCAGCAGCAAAAATCCTCAACTGAGGATCTGGAAAAATTTCACGAAGTATGGTCAGTCACAGCAAAAGTAAGGGAGTCGTTCGTTTCTGCAGTGTTTCACAATACTACCTTTCCCGTGAGCAGTCGAACAGTCTAAATGATTGTGCTACAGACTGCGAAGGCAAGCTCCGCTAAAAAGTAATCCTTTCAAACACAACGTTATTGGGGTACACCGCGTGGAAACAGATACTTCGGTGTATCTCATCCATGCTCACCACATATCCAAAATTAAACAAGTCCCGTTCCACAGCATTTGGCCTCCATCCCTCTAAACCCATCCTATCCAGAAACTGATCCGATTACCATTGCAATTTTCTGAGTGCAATAGCCTCCTCCACTTCCTCTGGTAGCTCATTCCATACACGCACAACCTTGTGTGTGGGAAATGTGCCTCAGGTCCTTTGTCAATTTCAGAGCACTCACCTTAAACCTATGCTCCCGAGTTTCCAACTCACCCCAGCTTGGGTAAAACACGTAAATACTCAGTTCAAAACCCTTCCATAAAATCATGTCGCAGCCGTTATGCTGCCGGGAAAGTTGTCCCAGCCTATTCCACCTCACTCTACAGTCCGAACATTGACCACATCCTTGTCTATATTTTGTCACCAATTTCACGTCTGTTTCTTTTTTTTAACTTTTTCAAGATGTCAATTACCCTGGATAACAACGAGCTGTTGGAAAAAGAAAGGTGAAACGGAGAATGGCTTCAACTTTCAGTGCTGGATGCCACAGAGCCGCAGCGCGGCCGGCGCAGGCTTGTTTCTGTAGTGTAGTGGTCATCACATTCGCCTAACACGCGAAAGGTCCCCAGTTCGAAACTGGGCAGAAACTGCTTTGTTCTTCAATTGCAGCCTTTTACACGGACAGAACGGAGCTTTCTTGCTTGCTTTCCCATCTGCAAACCTGCCTTCGAAATCGCTCGAACAAATCTGCTCACTTTGTGAAATGTAATGCAATTCCATTAAATTAGTTTGCAAAGCATTGTAAAGGTTTTCTCCAAGCTGGGTCTGATCATATGCCATTCTGTTTCAGAGTGTAGTTACCGCGTTCTGAATCTTCCACAAAAAGCAGTACCGCATTTGCATTCCTTGCGCAGGCGGGCCGGTTCAAAGACAGCGAAGAAGCTGATGAGCTGGTGTCACAGTGCACCGCGGATTCCTCAACTGGTCTGTCTGACAAATGTACCCCAAAGTCGTCTCTGCAAGGCCTCATTTGGAAGCTGTCTGTCGTTATTCAACGTGCGAGAATTGGCAGCAGAGGTGCTGAATCATGGTTTGGATCAGTTCGCACGTTATAGTGACTCATTCAATCAGCAACAGCAATGAAAGAAATTACACTCTCAGAGGAACCTCTGGACTTGTGATTTCATAGCGTCGCTAGTATTAAGGTGAGCCCCGAGATCTAAGCCAAGTTGGAACTGAAACGGAGGAATTGACAGAGAGGCTACAGAATGACATCGCAACCTTTTGGTTTTCTTTAAATCACTGACGAGCAGGAAAATGTAAACGGGAGGGCGAGTGGGAAAGTGAGGCAGTTGCAGCTCTGGTGAATCTCCTTCTTTGTGAGTCACTCAGCAACAAGAGACGTGAAGGTGACTCATGCGGGAGAGCTCTTCACATCGAGAACAAAAAGCACTCAAGGGCAGTTAGCACCTCTTCCGCAGTGGGGGTGGGGTGAGTAGGACCTTCTGTTACTATGTTCAGAAACTGCCTTTTAAATTGACGTGAACAGAAACTGCATTTCTAATAAGCACCATGGAATTTAGCAAAATTTATTGAGTCGCTTCTCGTCGATTCGCACACAGGTTTCCAACTCAGTTGGTATCCATGCGGCTCATGTCCAGGTATGAACATCCCTGCAGCCAATTGCACGGTTAAGGTAAAAGGCAAGGAAAGTGGCATCTCGAACTGGCCCCGAGGTCAGAGCATCCTCCCAATGTGATCTGTCGTTCTCGGATTGTAATGCTACCTCCGGTTTTAGGATGGAGAACATTCTTTGGGACTCTTATTCTGCAAAACAGACACAGTGACTGAAACGATGCTGTACGGTATAATGTGGAACACGGCCTGCTCAGCTTTGTGCATTTTCCCTGTAGTCCGGTGTGTTTCATGTTCCGTGTAAACGTGGAAGTTGTCCTGTTTCGAGCAATGGGTGAAATCATTCAGCAAAGCAAGAATCGAAATTGAAGTAATGTCAAGCAGCTCATGGTGATTTGACCAAATCATAACCGAACATATATTCTCACGCAGTCAAAGATACATTTCTGGTTGAAAAGAGTCTGAGAAGATAGACACAGCTTACCATTGATTTTTGTCTGGATTGATGGGCTTTCATGATCTGCTGCGAAATTGTCATTGTAGCTGGGCACATCCCAGCAGCTGTGCGAGTCGGAGAGGGATCATGGAACCCTTTTCATTTGACTTAGCATGTGTGGTTATGCAGGAGCACAATTCGAAATGCAAGTAAATGCGCTGCCGCGCTGTCTGGTAGTGTGGCCGAGCGGTCTCAGGCGCTGGATCCAAGTTCCAGCCCTGAAAGGGGCGTGGGTTCGAATCCCGCCACTGCCATTTCAGCTGGTCAACTCCACCGCTGCAGCATTGTTAAAATCCCCGCTGCGTTGATATTCCAGGGGAATTAACTGTGGTGAATATTGTGAAGTCTCTCTGCTGTCATGATGGTGCTCGCCTCCCCTGCCGAAAATCGCAAACAGCTCAGCGCTTGGTTTACGTTCCAGGCAAGTTGAGGTTTTACTGGAACCGAATGGAGACTGTTATTTCATCGCTGTTGTGAAACAAAGTCCTGCGCTGAATCGATTCATCGTTATTTGGCTTTCTGGCGAATGGGAAATTCTTTCCACTGAATGTGTTATTGAATTTCTCCCATTTCCTTCATTTCCGTCTTGGAGACACCGGAAGGGAAAGGTAATCTAATCGAGACTGTGATTGGTGAAATTCACTTTTTTATGGCCCATACTTATTATATTCTTTCTTTCTCTCTTTTCAGCATTGTCCGTGAAGTGGTGGTGCACTAAGGCTGCAGTATGTTTGAAAGAGTAGTTTGGAATTGCCCAGTTGTTAGTTGTGAGGTTACTTTATGCCTCATGCCCTCGGACTGTCTCACATTTAGCATTCATGCTTCGCTGTGTCTGAACATGCATTAGGTATGCCAGTTTTGTTTGTGTTCCGTGTTAAATGCTTTCTGTTTGCGATTCGGTCAATACATTACGAGTTAACAGGGGTTCTGAGGTAACTTCCAGCAGCAAAAATCCTCAACTGAGGATCTGGAAAAATTTCACGAAGTATGGTCAGTCACAGCAAAAGTAAGGGAGTCGTTCGTTTCTGCAGTGTTTCACAATACTACCTTTCCCGTGAGCAGTCGAACAGTCTAAATGATTGTGCTACAGACTGCGAAGGCAAGCTCCGCTAAAAAGTAATCCTTTCAAACACAACGTTATTGGGGTACACCGCGTGGAAACAGATACTTCGGTGTATCTCATCCATGCTCACCACATATCCAAAATTAAACAAGTCCCGTTCCACAGCATTTGGCCTCCATCCCTCTAAACCCATCCTATCCAGAAACTGATCCGATTACCATTGCAATTTTCTGAGTGCAATAGCCTCCTCCACTTCCTCTGGTAGCTCATTCCATACACGCACAACCTTGTGTGTGGGAAATGTGCCTCAGGTCCTTTGTCAATTTCAGAGCACTCACCTTAAACCTATGCTCCCGAGTTTCCAACTCACCCCAGCTTGGGTAAAACACGTAAATACTCAGTTCAAAACCCTTCCATAAAATCATGTCGCAGCCGTTATGCTGCCGGGAAAGTTGTCCCAGCCTATTCCACCTCACTCTACAGTCCGAACATTGACCACATCCTTGTCTATATTTTGTCACCAATTTCACGTCTGTTTCTTTTTTTTTAACTTTTTCAAGATGTCAATTACCCTGGATAACAACGAGCTGTTGGAAAAAGAAAGGTGAAACGGAGAATGGCTTCAACTTTCAGTGCTGGATGCCACAGAGCCGCAGCGCGGCCGGCGCAGGCTTGTTTCTGTAGTGTAGTGGTCATCACATTCGCCTAACACGCGAAAGGTCCCCAGTTCGAAACTGGGCAGAAACTGCTTTGTTCTTCAATTGCAGCCTTTTACACGGACAGAACGGAGCTTTCTTGCTTGCTTTCCCATCTGCAAACCTGCCTTCGAAATCGCTCGAACAAATCTGCTCACTTTGTGAAATGTAATGCAATTCCATTAAATTAGTTTGCAAAGCATTGTAAAGGTTTTCTCCAAGCTGGGTCTGATCATATGCCATTCTGTTTCAGAGTGTAGTTACCGCGTTCTGAATCTTCCACAAAAAGCAGTACCGCATTTGCATTCCTTGCGCAGGCGGGCCGGTTCAAAGACAGCGAAGAAGCTGATGAGCTGGTGTCACAGTGCACCGCGGATTCCTCAACTGGTCTGTCTGACAAATGTACCCCAAAGTCGTCTCTGCAAGGCCTCATTTGGAAGCTGTCTGTCGTTATTCAACGTGCGAGAATTGGCAGCAGAGGTGCTGAATCATGGTTTGGATCAGTTCGCACGTTATAGTGACTCATTCAATCAGCAACAGCAATGAAAGAAATTACACTCTCAGAGGAACCTCTGGACTTGTGATTTCATAGCGTCGCTAGTATTAAGGTGAGCCCCGAGATCTAAGCCAAGTTGGAACTGAAACGGAGGAATTGACAGAGAGGCTACAGAATGACATCGCAACCTTTTGGTTTTCTTTAAATCACTGACGAGCAGGAAAATGTAAACGGGAGGGCGAGTGGGAAAGTGAGGCAGTTGCAGCTCTGGTGAATCTCCTTCTTTGTGAGTCACTCAGCAACAAGAGACGTGAAGGTGACTCATGCGGGAGAGCTCTTCACATCGAGAACAAAAAGCACTCAAGGGCAGTTAGCACCTCTTCCGCAGTGGGGGTGGGGTGAGTAGGACCTTCTGTTACTATGTTCAGAAACTGCCTTTTAAATTGACGTGAACAGAAACTGCATTTCTAATAAGCACCATGGAATTTAGCAAAATTTATTGAGTCGCTTCTCGTCGATTCGCACACAGGTTTCCAACTCAGTTGGTATCCATGCGGCTCATGTCCAGGTATGAACATCCCTGCAGCCAATTGCACGGTTAAGGTAAAAGGCAAGGAAAGTGGCATCTCGAACTGGCCCCGAGGTCAGAGCATCCTCCCAATGTGATCTGTCGTTCTCGGATTGTAATGCTACCTCCGGTTTTAGGATGGAGAACATTCTTTGGGACTCTTATTCTGCAAAACAGACACAGTGACTGAAACGATGCTGTACGGTATAATGTGGAACACGGCCTGCTCAGCTTTGTGCATTTTCCCTGTAGTCCGGTGTGTTTCATGTTCCGTGTAAACGTGGAAGTTGTCCTGTTTCGAGCAATGGGTGAAATCATTCAGCAAAGCAAGAATCGAAATTGAAGTAATGTCAAGCAGCTCATGGTGATTTGACCAAATCATAACCGAACATATATTCTCACGCAGTCAAAGATACATTTCTGGTTGAAAAGAGTCTGAGAAGATAGACACAGCTTACCATTGATTTTTGTCTGGATTGATGGGCTTTCATGATCTGCTGCGAAATTGTCATTGTAGCTGGGCACATCCCAGCAGCTGTGCGAGTCGGAGAGGGATCATGGAACCCTTTTCATTTGACTTAGCATGTGTGGTTATGCAGGAGCACAATTCGAAATGCAAGTAAATGCGCTGCCGCGCTGTCTGGTAGTGTGGCCGAGCGGTCTCAGGCGCTGGATCCAAGTTCCAGCCCTGAAAGGGGCGTGGGTTCGAATCCCGCCACTGCCATTTCAGCTGGTCAACTCCACCGCTGCAGCATTGTTAAAATCCCCGCTGCGTTGATATTCCAGGGGAATTAACTGTGGTGAATATTGTGAAGTCTCTCTGCTGTCATGATGGTGCTCGCCTCCCCTGCCGAAAATCGCAAACAGCTCAGCGCTTGGTTTACGTTCCAGGCAAGTTGAGGTTTTACTGGAACCGAATGGAGACTGTTATTTCATCGCTGTTGTGAAACAAAGTCCTGCGCTGAATCGATTCATCGTTATTTGGCTTTCTGGCGAATGGGAAATTCTTTCCACTGAATGTGTTATTGAATTTCTCCCATTTCCTTCATTTCCGTCTTGGAGACACCGGAAGGGAAAGGTAATCTAATCGAGACTGTGATTGGTGAAATTCACTTTTTTATGGCCCATACTTATTATATTCTTTCTTTCTCTCTTTTCAGCATTGTCCGTGAAGTGGTGGTGCACTAAGGCTGCAGTATGTTTGAAAGAGTAGTTTGGAATTGCCCAGTTGTTAGTTGTGAGGTTACTTTATGCCTCATGCCCTCGGACTGTCTCACATTTAGCATTCATGCTTCGCTGTGTCTGAACATGCATTAGGTATGCCAGTTTTGTTTGTGTTCCGTGTTAAATGCTTTCTGCTTGCGATTCGGTCAATACATTACGAGTTAACAGGGGTTCTGAGGTAACTTCCAGCAGCAAAAATCCTCAACTGAGGATCTGGAAAAATTTCACGAAGTATGGTCAGTCACAGCAAAAGTAAGGGAGTCGTTCGTTTCTGCAGTGTTTCACAATACTACCTTTCCCGTGAGCAGTCGAACAGTCTAAATGATTGTGCTACAGACTGCGAAGGCAAGCTCCGCTAAAAAGTAATCCTTTCAAACACAACGTTATTGGGGTACACCGCGTGGAAACAGATACTTCGGTGTATCTCATCCATGCTCACCACATATCCAAAATTAAACAAGTCCCGTTCCACAGCATTTGGCCTCCATCCCTCTAAACCCATCCTATCCAGAAACTGATCCGATTACCATTGCAATTTTCTGAGTGCAATAGCCTCCTCCACTTCCTCTGGTAGCTCATTCCATACACGCACAACCTTGTGTGTGGGAAATGTGCCTCAGGTCCTTTGTCAATTTCAGAGCACTCACCTTAAACCTATGCTCCCGAGTTTCCAACTCACCCCAGCTTGGGTAAAACACGTAAATACTCAGTTCAAAACCCTTCCATAAAATCATGTCGCAGCCGTTATGCTGCCGGGAAAGTTGTCCCAGCCTATTCCACCTCACTCTACAGTCCGAAAATTGACCACATCCTTGTCTATATTTTGTCACCAATTTCACGTCTGTTTCTTTTTTTTTAACTTTTTCAAGATGTCAATTACCCTGGATAACAACGAGCTGTTGGAAAAAGAAAGGTGAAACGGAGAATGGCTTCAACTTTCAGTGCTGGATGCCACAGAGCCGCAGCGCGGCCGGCGCAGGCTTGTTTCTGTAGTGTAGTGGTCATCACATTCGCCTAACACGCGAAAGGTCCCCATTTCGAAACTGGGCAGAAACTGCTTTGTTCTTCAATTGCAGCCTTTTACACGGACAAGAACGGAGCTTTCTTGCTTGCTTTCCCATCTGCAAACCTGCCTTCGAAATCGCTCGAACAAATCTGCTCACTTTGTGAAATGTAATGCAATTCCATTAAATTAGTTTGCAAAGCATTGTAAAGGTTTTCTCCAAGCTGGGTCTGATCATATGCCATTCTGTTTCAGAGTGTAGTTACCGCGTTCTGAATCTTCCACAAAAAGCAGTACCGCATTTGCATTCCTTGCGCAGGCGGGCCGGTTCAAAGACAGCGAAGAAGCTGATGAGCTGGTGTCACAGTGCACCGCGGATTCCTCAACTGGTCTGTCTGACAAATGTACCCCAAAGTCGTCTCTGCAAGGCCTCATTTGGAAGCTGTCTGTCGTTATTCAACGTGCGAGAATTGGCAGCAGAGGTGCTGAATCATGGTTTGGATCAGTTCGCACGTTATAGTGACTCATTCAATCAGCAACAGCAATGAAAGAAATTACACTCTCAGAGGAACCTCTGGACTTGTGATTTCATAGCGTCGCTAGTATTAAGGTGAGCCCCGAGATCTAAGCCAAGTTGGAACTGAAACGGAGGAATTGACAGAGAGGCTACAGAATGACATCGCAACCTTTTGGTTTTCTTTAAATCACTGACGAGCAGGAAAATGTAAACGGGAGGGCGAGTGGGAAAGTGAGGCAGTTGCAGCTCTGGTGAATCTCCTTCTTTGTGAGTCACTCAGCAACAAGAGACGTGAAGGTGACTCATGCGGGAGAGCTCTTCACATCGAGAACAAAAAGCACTCAAGGGCAGTTAGCACCTCTTCCGCAGTGGGGGTGGGGTGAGTAGGACCTTCTGTTACTATGTTCAGAAACTGCCTTTTAAATTGACGTGAACAGAAACTGCATTTCTAATAAGCACCATGGAATTTAGCAAAATTTATTGAGTCGCTTCTCGTCGATTCGCACACAGGTTTCCAACTCAGTTGGTATCCATGCGGCTCATGTCCAGGTATGAACATCCCTGCAGCCAATTGCACGGTTAAGGTAAAAGGCAAGGAAAGTGACATCTCGAACTGGCCCCGAGGTCAGAGCATCCTCCCAATGTGATCAGTCGTTCTCGGATTGTAATGCTACCTCCGGTGTTAGGGTGGAGAACATTCTTTGGGACTCTTATCCTGCAAAACAGACACAGTGACTGAAACTATGCTGTACGGTATGATGTGGAACACGGCCTGCTCAGCTTTGTGCATTTTCCCTGTAGTCCGGTGTGTTTCATGTTCCGTGTAAACGTGGAAGTTGTCCTGTTTCGAGCAATGGGTGAAATCATTCAGCAAAGCAAGAATCGAAATTGAAGTAATGTCAAGCAGCTCATGGTGATTTGACCAAATCATAACCGAACATATATTCTCACGCAGTCAAAGATACATTTCTGGTTGAAAAGAGTCTGAGAAGATAGACACAGCTTACCATTGATTTTTGTCTGGATTGATGGGCTTTCATGATCTGCTGCGAAATTGTCATTGTAGCTGGGCACATCCCAGCAGCTGTGCGAGTCGGAGAGGGATCATGGAACCCTTTTCATTTGACTTAGCATGCGTGGTTATGCAGGAGCACAATTCGAAATGCAAGTAAATGCGCTGCCGCGCTGTCTGGTAGTGTGGCCGAGCGGTCTCAGGCGCTGGATCCAAGTTCCAGCCCTGAAAGGAGCGTGGGTTCGAATCCCGCCACTGCCATTTGCGCTGGTCAGCTCCACCGCTGTCGCGTTGTTAAAATGCTGCTTCTATCGCCGCTGCGTTGATGTTCCAGGGGAATTAACTGTGTTGTGGAAACGTGCTGAATACTGTTAAGTCTCTCTGCTGCCATGATGGTGCTCGCCTACCCTGCCGAAAATCGCAAACAGCTCAGCGCTTGGTTTACGTTCCAGGCAAGTTGAGGTTTAACTGGAACCGAATGGAGACTGTTATTTCATCGCTGTTGTGAAGCAAAGTCCTGTGGTGCGTCGACTCGTCGTTGTTTGAATTTCTGGCGAATGGGAAAATCGTTCCGATAAATTTCGATGTCATATTTTATTGAATTTTTCGCATTTCCTTCATTTCCGTCCTGGAGACCTCGGAAGGGAAAGGTAATCTAATCGAGACTGTGATTGATGAAATTCACTTTTTTTTTACCCATACTTATTATATTCTTTCTTTCTCTCTCTTCAGCATTGTCTGGGAAGTGGTGGTGCACTAAGGCTGCAGTCTGTTTGAAAGAGTAGTTTGAAAGACCTCTTTGACATCTTCCGGGTTGGGCGGTAATCACTTTTGACTTCTGTTAATACAGCTGAAAATGCGTTGCTGGAAATGCGCAGCAGGTCAGGCAGCATCCAAGGAGCAGGAGAATCGACGTTTCCGGCATGAGCCCTTCTTCTAGAATCATTCCCGAAACGTCGATTCTCCTGCTCCTTGGATGCTGCCTGACCTGCTTCGCATTTCCAGCAACGCATTTTCAGCTCTGATCTCAGCATCTGCAGTCCTCACTTTTTCATCTTCTGTTAATATACTCAGAAACTGTCTTTTGGATTGACATGAACAGAAACTCCATCTCTCATAAGCACCATTGAATTTAGTAAACTTTCTGAGTCACTTCCCATCGATTTCCCACATTGGTTGCCACCTCAGCTGCCCGCCGTGTGGCTCATGTCCAGGTGTAGACATCTCTGCAGCAAGTTTCACGGTTAAGCTAAAAGACAAGTAAAGTGCCAACTCGGACTGGCACCCAGGTTTGAGCATCCTCCCAATGTGATCTGTCCTTCTCGGATTGTCCTGCTCCCTCCACTTTTCAGGTCGAGATCATTCGTTAGGGCGTTAAATCTGCAAAACAGATGTCGTAACCGTAAGTATGCTGCACCGTCTGATGTGGAACACGGCTTGCACAGTTTTGTGCATTTTCCCTGCAGTCCGGTGTGTTTCATGTTCAGTGTAAACGTGAAAGCTATTGTGTTTCGAGCAACGGGTGCAATCATTTCCCAAGGCAAGTATCGAAATCCCAGCCATGTCACACAGCTCTTGGTTACTTCGTTGTATCAGAATCGAATTTCCATTCTCTCATACGGTCATTATATTTGTGGCTCAAAGGAGTCTCAGAGGAAGGATCAGCTTCCCATTGGTTTTTGTGTGGCTTGAAGGGTTATCATTATCTGCTGAAAAATTGATATTGTAGCTGGGCAGATCCCAGCAGCAGTGCGAGCAGGACAGGGATGTGGGAAGTCTTTCCCTGTGTCTTTGCTGCTGTTGGTTTGCAGGCGCAATATTGATAGTGTAAGAAAATGGCAGACTCCGCTGGTTGGCCTTGTGGCCGAGTGGTCGAAGGCGTTGTGTTGCATTTAAATCGCAAATGAGGGTTGTGTTCGCATTCCACCATTTGTGTGCTTTGCCTGTTTAACTGCAGCGTGTTAATGTTCAGTGTTTAAATTCTAACACGACCAATTTACTTTGCTGATTGTACATGTATCTCCGATTTGAGAGAATGCACCCTCTCCAATGTGCCAGTGTCCATGCTGGAGTGATCACATTCGCCTGCCACACGAAAAGCCCGGACCTCAAGGTGTTCCACTGCTGCATCATGTTCCGGCCAAGTTGTGTTATTCACTATTTCCACTGAAACCGAACGGAGATTGGGATTTCATCGCTGGTGTGAAACAAAATTTTGCAATGACTTTAGTTATCATTATTTGGTGTTCTAGTGAATGGAAAAATAATTCCAGTTAATTGCGATGTCAGATGGTCTTAAATTTCTCTAATTTCCTTCACTTCTGTCCTGGAAACGTGAGCTGCAAGCACTGCCGCATTGTTGATCGGATGAGCAAACTAATGTAATCGAGACTGTCTTTGGGAATCTTCACTTTTCATGGTTCGTTCATGTTCGGTTCTTTGTTTTCCCTCATTTCAGATTATTTTTGGGAGGTGGCGGTGCACTAAGTTTCCAATATATGTTGGGACGCAGTTTGGAATTGTTCTGCTGAAGGATCTGGGAACCGTTTATGGCTGATTGCCCTGGACTTACCCCAGAACAGCATTTATGCCTCGAAATCTCTGGAAATGCATTTTAAACAAGCTCCCATTTCCCAGCATCTGGCCCCTATCCCACTAAACCCTTCCTATCCAGAAACTCATCCGGTTGCCTTTGAAATCTTCTGAGTGTACGAGCCTCCTTCACTTCCTCTGGTCGTTGATTCCATACACGCACAACCTTCTGTGTGGGAAAGCTGCCTCAATCCCTTTTATATTTTACCCGTCTCACCTTACACCTATGCTCTCCAGTTTTCAACTCACCCCACATGGCCGAAAACAAAAACTTAAGTATTCAGTTTACAAACCTTCCTTAAGGTCATGCCCACGTTGAGACTTGCACTACATTCCAAACTGTGCACCCCTGACAACATCCTTATCTACATTTTGTCAGCAATTTCACAAGATTTTTTTAATTTTTCAAAGACGTCAATTAGTCTGGAGAACAACCAGCTCCTGGAAACGGAAAGGTGAAGTGTTGAACTGTGTAAATGTTAGTGCTGGCCGACTCTGAACACCAGCTGCTCGCGGGGATGTTTCCTATACTGTAGTGTGGATTGGAGTCACCTCATACACGAAAACTCCCCGCTTCAAACTCCGGCAAGAACAGCCCTTATTCCCGATGGCAGCCTTTCAGACTGACATGAGCAGAGCAGAGTTTTATAACTTGCTGCTCACATCAACAAAACTGGCTTTGGATTTGCTCGCTCATACATGCTCGAGTGGTGAAAATGAATACAATCCCGTTTCATTACTGTGTGAAACATTGTTACGGTTTTCTCCAACCGGGTTCTGAATATGCACAGATGTGTACAGCACTGATGGCCATTCTGTTTCAGAGTGGGGTTACCGTGCTCTGATCCTTCCACTAAAAACAGTACCACATTTGACTTCCTTGGGCTGGCGGCCCGGTTCAAAGCCAAGGAGCAAAGGTTCCTCAACTGAGGACCTGGGCCTGTTTCATGGGGAATGGTCAATGGGGGCAACATTATGGAAGTCCTCGGTTCTGCAGTGTTTCTAAACACTAGATCGAAGCGCGGTTGGATTTTAGTATTCTGAGGCATAATTTAAATTGATTGGTAAAATTGGAATTGTTTCTTAATTACCAAACAAAACTGACTTGTTTCACAGCCAACCGTTACATCTTTCCAATTTTCCAGTACACGCTGAGACTGCGAGCTGGTCATCACAGGTATTTGTCAGCGCTCAGTTCTGAACAGCATTCACTCTCATTTAAAGGTGGAGGGCACGTCTTCAACTTCATAACACTGTTCTCATCACAAAATCCTGCAGCTTCTAATCTTGGGGACAGGGGTTGGATTGCAGCCGTTACCGTATTAAATGTAAAGACTTTCACACGAGAAGCACCATTCATGAGGGGGTGACGGGGGGGGGGGGGAGGTTTCTGTAAGCTGTGTCCCACGGCTGTGCAGGAAGCTGCAGTGGCCACTGTCTGTTGACAGCGGGGGTATGGAGAGAACAATGTTTGTCCCTGTCTTACTCCGTGTGGGGTCAGGGAACACAGAACCATCAATGATTTGGGCTGTAATTCAACCTTGCCATGGATTTTCCGGTTTAAATGGAGGTAGGGTGGTGTTCCCATCGTCTGATCTAGAACAACCAAGGTTTCAAACTACCAACCGTTATCTTGCAGCCTCCTGCTGCCCATTTGAGTCACACAGCCTGTCACCAACCAGGCGTGCCGATTTCCCTAAAGCAGGAATGTCAGCAGGGACCTGAAGAGCGGTGGAACAACTAGAGCTCTCACTGTTTGCAGAGTCTGTTACCGATTTCCATGCTTTCATCACCGAGAGGTCAGAGAGCTTGAGGGGTCTGCAAACACCCAGAGGGAAAGGAACCATCGCAAATTGGAAGATACCCAGACCCTTCATTGTGACTGCCTAAGCTACATCACTCTGACTCTGGTACTGGGATAATTCAAGCCCACGGCTTGATAGAATTTGTAGTGATTCTGTTCGCCGAGCTGGAAGTTTTTGTTGCAAACGTTTCGTCCCCTGGCTAGGAGACATCATCAGTGCTCTGGAGCCTCCTGTGAAGCGCTTCTTTGATGTTTCTTCTGGCATTTATAGTGGTCTGTCCTTGCCGCTTCCGGGTGTCAGTTTCAGCTGTCCGCTGTAGTGATTGGTATATTGGGTCCAGGTCGATGTGTCTGTTGAGGGAGTTTGTGGATGAATGCCATGCCTCTAGGAATTCTCTGGCTGTTCTCTGTCTGGCTTGCCATATGATAGTAGTGTTTTCCCAGTCGAATTCATGTTGCTTGTTGTCTGAGTGTGTGGCTACTAGGGATAGCTGGTCGTGTCGTTTCGTGGCTAGTTGGTGTTCATGTATACGGATTGTTAGCTGTCTTCCTGTTTTGTCCTATATAGTGTTTTGTGCAGTCCTTGCATGGTATTTTATAAACTACATTAGTTTTGCTCATGTTGGGTATTGGCTCCTTTGTTCTAGTAAGTTGTTGTCTGAGCGTGGCTGTTGGTTTGTGTGCCGTTATGAGTCCTAAGGGTCGCAGTAGTCTGGCTGTCAGTTCTGAAACGCTCCTGATGTATGGTAGTGTGGCTAGTCCTTTTGGTTGTGGCATGTCCTCGTTCCATCGTCTATCTCTTAGGCATCTGTTGATAAAGTTGCGCGGGTATCCGTTTTTGGCGAATACCTTGTATAGGTGTTCCTCTTCCTCTTTTCGCAGTTCTGGTGTACTGCAGTGTGTTGTAGCTCTTTTGAATAGTGTCCTGATGCAGCTTCGTTTGTGTGTGTTGGGGTGGTTACTTTCATAGTTTAGGACTTGGTCTGTGTGTGTTGTTTTCCTGTGTACCCTTGTGGTGAATTCTCCGTTCGGTGTTCTCTGTACTATCACGTCTAGGAATGGGAGTTGGCTATCCTTTTCTACTTCTCTCGTGAATCGGATGCCTGTGAGTGTGGCGTTGATGATCTGGTGTGTTTTTTCTATTTCCGTGTTTTTGATGATTACGAAAGTGTCATCGACATATCTGACCCAGAGTTTGGGTTGAATTTGTGGTAGGGCTGTTTGTTCTAACCTTTGCATAACTGCCTCTGCTATGAGTCCCGAGATTGGTGATCCCATGGGTGTTCCGTTGATTTGTTCGTATATCTGATTGTTGAATGTAAAGTGTGTAGTGAGGCATAAGTCCAGTAGTTTAAGTATGCCGTCTTTGTTGATAGGTTCCGCCTCCTGGTTTCTGTTATGTATGTCCAGTAGGTTGGCTATTGTTTCTCTGGCTATGGTTTTGTCAATCAAAGTGAACAGTGCCGTCACGTCGAATGAGATCATGGTTTCTTCTTTTACTGTGTGTGTATTCCTGATGGCGTCCAAGAATTCCTGTGTTGATTGTATGGAGTGTTTGGATCCGCTGACCAGGTGTTTCAGTTTCTGTTGTAGTTCTTTGGCCAGTTTGTATGCTGGTGTCCCTGGTAGTGATACTATGGGTCTGAGTGGGATGTCTGGTTTGTGTACTTTGGGTAGTCCATAGAATCTGGGGGTGTTGTTGCTTTCCGGTTTCATTCTTCGTAGGTCCGCTTTGGTTATCTGTCCATTTTTTTGTTGATTCCTTAGAGTGTTATTTATTCTATTGGTGAGTTGTGGTGTTTGGTCCGAATCCTTCATTTGGTAGGTGTTGGTGTCTGCTAGTTGGTGTTGTGCTTTTTTGATGTAGTCTGATTTATCTAGCATGACAGTCATTCTGCCTTTATCTGCTGGTAGTATGATTATGTTCTTATCATTTCTTAGTGCTTTCAGTGCTTCCCTCTCCTTGGTGTTGAGGTTATGTGTTTGTCTTTTTCTTATCATCATAGGTACGACCGTTTGTCTCACTGTTTGTTGTGTCTCTTCAGTCAGTCCATTGTTCCTGAGTGTGCATTCCAGTGCTGCTAGGAAGTCTGCTGTCTTGGTATCCCTGTGGTTGTAGTTGAGTCCCTTGGTCAGTATAGTTCTTTCCATGTCTGTGAGCTGTCTGTGGGAGAGGTTTTTAAACCAGGTGTGTGTTGTAGTGTCCTCTTTTTTGTGTGTTACTTTGGCCAGTTTTTCTTTTAGTGCCTTTTTTTTGCGATGTGTTGTCCTGTTCTGTCCTATAGTGACAGCCTGTTCTATGGTCCGGGTCCATTCATGACTAGCGGTCTTTGAAATTAACGACTTTTGGCGCGCAATTTCTTGTTTGTGTTTGTACAGTCGGTTGTGAGCGTCTGTGATCTGGAAATTAAATACAGAACTTCAGGCTGTTCAGTCCAAATGCAATCCATTAAGATACAGTGGATATTGTATCTCTTCCACATAAGCACTTCATCAAATCATCCCTGTCAATCTATCCACAAACTTAATTTTTGTATTTCTTCGTCCTTTTCCCCCAGCTAATGTGAACACCTTGTTTTCATCTTCCTTATTTATACCAATTGTAAGCCAATAAGCTCTGTCGCATCTCGCTTCAAATCCAGTTGCTCCATTGCATCATAAATCACTCCTGTAACTTTCTGGGAAATGAATGAGCCTATCCCCTCTCTGGACCCTCCCGTCCTTCACAATGTATGATGATCTCTGTTGTGAATATACTGATCACCCTCGACCTGGAGGTGGGATAATGTGAGTGTCTGAAATTATAGAGAGGGTGCAGGAGGAACCCAATAGGACTGGCACCTTTAGGGAGAGAGAAATAATGTTCATGTTTAGAGACAATTTCTTACTTTATTTTGATTATTCTTTTCTCTCTGTGATGGATAGTGATGGATCTTGTAAGCTTCTTTCTCTGAGGATTTCAAGAAAGGATATATACACAAAAGTATCAAACAAAGGGAATTATTTGTCTGTCTGATTTCTCGCCTGGACTGACACTGCCTTTATTAAACTTCTTTGAATATTTGAAGAAGATTCACAGACAGGAAACGCCAAAAAACCATTTAATCAAAATCTGACATGATCAATCGATTAATCAGATACTGGAAATAATTGGCGTTTGAGTGTTGCATCGGCAGTCATTATCAACCACTGCATACAATTTCTCCATCATATCTGTATATATCTGTACCAAAGTCTTAGGTGATTGTTGGTGTATCCCATACCTGGGGGAGGTGTGTTCCAGGTAGAGGAAGTTGGGAGCTGACAGGATGAACTAGGTTCGGGAGTAGATGGGGTTTGGGTGATAGACTCTGGGAGTATTTGAACAGAGCTCAGTCAGCCATTACCCTCACGCCATGCGGGCTGACCGGGCGAGTATTGACCTGTTACTGTCTCTGTCTGTCTGTGACAGAGTGTGGGCTGGAGGTCACTTGTTCCCTTTTTGCCTTTTCTATCTCTCTCACTCTTGCTCTCTCTTTCTCTTCTTTCTCCTCTCTCGTTTTCTCTCTCACACTGTCATTCTGCTCTTTCTTCTCCACCTCTTCTTCACCTCTCTTCTCCTCCTCCCCTCTTCTCCCTCTCTCTCCTCCCTTCTCTCTTCTCTCTCCCCTCTCTCTTCCCTCACTCTTCTCTCCTCCTCTCTCCTCTCCCCGCCCGCGACTCTCACTTCATCTCTCTCTCTCATTAGGGTCACACGGTGGCTCAGTGGTTACCACTGCTGCCCCACAGTGCCAGCGACTGTCTGTGTGGAGTGTGCACATTCTCCCCAGTGTCTGCTTGGGTTTCCTCACCCGGCCCAATGGTGTGCAGGTCAGGGTGGACTGCCCATGGGGGAGTTGCCCAAAGGGTTAGGTGAACTGTTCAGATGGAGAAAGGTCTGGGTGGGTTACTCTCCTACCCATCTTCCCACCCCTCTCTTTCCCCCAGTCTCCTACTCCCCTCTTCCCTGCCACCCTGTCCTCACCCATCTTCACGATTCTCTTCTCTCTTTCCTCCCCTACTCCCACCATCCTACCTTTCTGAACTTCGGTCTTTTACCCAATCTCCTCCTCCCCACCTCCAACCGCTCTGTCCTGCCAAACTCTCCTCGCCACCTCCTTCTGCTCCCACGCCTCCTGCTTTCTACTCCCTCTTTCCACGCCACCAACTCCTCCCCCTTACCTCTTCTCTCCCCGCTAACATCACCCCCGCTCTCCTCCTCATCGACCCCACACCTCACCCACTCTCCTCCTCCCCCTCTCTGACACCCTCTTGTGCCCCTGCTGCTCTCTGCCTCATTCTCCCTGCCCCTCTCTCCTCTCCCTCTCTCTCTTCCACCCCTTTTTTCCGTGCCCTCTCTCCTCCCCCTCTCTCTACTCCCCCTCTCCATCCTCTCACTCTCCTCTCCTCTCTCTCCTCCCCGTCTGTCCTCCCCTCTCTCCTCCCACTCCGTCCCTCCCCCTCTCTCGTTCCCCTCTCTCATCCCCCTCTCTCTCCTCGCCCCTCACTCTCCTACACCTCTCTCTCCTCCCCCTCTTCGTCCTCCCCTAACCTTACCTCTCTCTCCTTCCGCTCTCCATACTCCCCCTCTCCACCCACTCTCTCTCCTCTCCCTCTCTCCTCCCCTCTCTCTCCTCTCTCTCCGCCCCATCTCTCTCATCCCCCTCTCTCCTCCCACTCTCTCCTCCCCATGCTCGCCACCTCCCATCTCCCCTCTCCCCCTCTCTTCTCCCGACCCCTCTCTTATCCCCCTCCCCCTCTCCTCATTCTCCTCCCCTTCTCCTCCTTCTCTCCTCTCCCCTCTTCCCTCACTCCTCTCTCCCTCCTCTCATTCCTCATTACTCTCTCCTCTCTCTCCACACGACTGTCCCCTCTCTCCTCTCTCTCCTCCCCCTCACCTCTACTCCATTCTCCCGCTCACCTCTCCACTCTCCCCTATCTCCTCATACCCTCTCTCCTCATCCAATCTCCTCACCCTTCTCTTCTTCCACCCTCTCCTTTCTTCACCTCCCCTCCTCTCCTCTCCCCCTTTCCCGCCCACTTGTCCCCCTCTTCTCCACACTCACTTCTTCCCCTCTCCCGTGCCCCTCTTCTTCATCCCTTCTCCTGAACTCCTTCCCTATCCCCTCGTATCCTCTTCTCCCACCTGTCCTCCCTTCTACTCCCCCATCTCTCCTGCCCCCTCTCCCTGGCTCTCCTCCCTGTCTCTGCTCCATTTTCCTGCTCACTTTCCCCCTCCTTCCCCCACTTCTGCCTCTCCTCCCTACTCTCTCCTCCCCTTCACCTCCCACCGTCCTCCCCTCCTCCTCAACTTCACCTCTTTTCTCCCCAATCCTCCACACATCCTCCACCCCTCATGTCCCTCTCTCATCCACCTCCCACCCCCTCTCTCCTACTCCACCCCAAACTACCCCTCACCTCACACCCCAAACTCCCCCTACGTCCTCGCTTCCTCCTCACTCTCCTTCCCCTCCCTCCTAACCCCTCTCCTCCCCCTCTTCCCATCACTCGTCCCTCCACCTCATTCACTGTCTCCTCCCCGTTCTCCACCTTCCACTTTCTCCCCACTTCTACTCCTCTCCTTCATTCCTCTCCTTCTCTCCTACAACCCCCTTCCCATCCACCCTCCACCCCTCTAGTCCCCCTCACGCCATCCACCCCTCACTCCTCACCCTTTGTCCTCCTGTTCCCTCTCCTATCCAACTCCTCCTACCCTCTCCTCCCATCTCACTTCCTATTCTCGCCTACCGTTCCCAGCTCTCTCCTTCCCCCTCTCTCCTACAGCCCTCTCTCCACCCCTTCTTTCCTCTGCCCTACCTCTTTTCCCAATCCACCTATCCCCGCACCTCCCCCTCCACCCCCTCTCTTCTCCCCCTCCCTCCTCGCCTCTCCCTCCCGTCCCCTCCCCACTCTCCCTCCCCATCTCTCACATTTACCGTTGAGGCATACAAAGTGGTCAAAAACGGCAGGAAACTGTAAGATTGGGAAAGCGTTAAAGATCAGAAGAAAATCACAAAAAGAGTGAGAAAGAATCGTAGGAAAGAACAGGAGAGAAAAGATGTACCATAGAATTTAAAGACAGATAGCAGAGCTTTCTTTGAAAATTTTAAATGAGAAAGAGTGGCTCAGGTAAATGTTGGTCCCTCAGGGGATGAGAAGGAGCATTTAGTTATGGGATGTGATGAAATGGCTGAGGCACTGAACAGGTATTTTGCATCGGTCTTCACAGTGGAGGGCACTAATAACATGCCAGAGATTGACAAAGAGTTGGAGTCAGTGAGGACCTGCAAACAAACATTATTACAGAACGCTAGTGTTGGGCAAGCTCATGGAGCTAAGGATAGACAAGTCTTCTGTCCTGGTGTAATGCCTCCCAGTGTGCTAAAAGAGACAGCGGGGGATAGAACAGTTGCACTGTCAGTAATTTTTCCAATTTGCTGGACTCTGGGGCAGTTCCAGCAGTTTTAATACAGTGGCGCTGCTGTTTAAAAAGGAAGGTAAACAAAAGATGGGGAAGTATAGATCAGTTAGTGTAACATCTGTAGTGGGGAAAATGCTTGAGTCTCTTATCAATTAAGAAAGAGGAAGGCACTGTTGGATCCCCAAATGAATACCTTCCCACACATGGAACAGCTGAACGACTTATCCCCCATTTGAATAGGGTGATGTTAAATAAAGACCATTGAATTTAAGACCTTTACAGATCTTAAAGGTTTTTTTTCCCCGCAGTCAGGGGAAAGCTCTCTTGTCAGTGTAAAGCCACTGGTGTGACATGAAGCTGGTTGACAAAATAAATCAGTTCACACAGAATGTTTGTGCCAATGAGTCTCCAGTAGGTCTGTGAATGTTCAATCCTTCTCACCATCCAGATATTTCCATGGTGCTGATCTCCTCGCATATCTCCAAGTTGGATGATCTGGTGAATCCTTTCCCATAAACACAACATATTTATGGCTTCTCTGTATGTGAATGTTTTTAGATTGTTCACTGGATAATGTTAAATAATTTCTGCAGTCAGTTCACTGGAACACTCACATTCTTATATGTGTGTGTGTGTGTGTGTGTGTTTGTTGTGTGTGTGTGTGTGTGTGTGTGTGTGCGCGCGCGCGTGTTGGGGCTTGACCACACGCAATGTTGTTTGAAACTTTTGCTCACTGACAAACAAGATAATCATGTTCCCTTTATGTCCAAATGAATATCGTGACTCTGTTGGGTCTTTATATCATGTTTAATTTGTCTCACTTCTTGCGAGAGGTGCAAGTGGAGTTCAATGCAGCTAAATGTGAGGTGATGCACTTTGGGAAGAATAACAGGAAGGCAGAATACTGGGTCAATGGAAAGATTCTTGCTAGTGTGGTTGTGCAGAGGGATCTTGGAGTCCACGTACAAAGATCCTTGAAATTTGCCACCCTGGTGGATAGTGCTGTTAAGGTGCATACGGCGTGTTAGGTGTCATTGGGAGAGGGATTGAGTTCTGGAACCACAATATCATACTGCAACTATACAAAATGCTGGTGCGGCCACAGTTGGAATATTGTTTACAGCTGTGGTCGCCCCGTTACAAATATGATGTGGAAGCTTTGGAAAAGGTGCAGAGGAGATTTATCAGGATGGTGCCTGGTCTGGAGGGAAGGTGTTATGAGAAAGGCTGAGAGACTTGGATTAGTTCTCATTGGAAAGAAGGCGGCTAAGGGGGGATTTGATAGAGACTTATAAGATAATCAGAGGATTAGATAGGGTCGACAGTGAAAGTCTTTTTCCTAGGATGATGACGTCAGTTTGTACGAGAAAGGACAACTATAAATTGAGGGGTGATAGATTTAAGACAGATGTCAGAAGTAAATTCTTTACACAGAGAGAGTGGTAAGTGTGTGGAATGCCCGACCAGCTCAAGTGGTCAACTCAGCTCCATTAGGGAGTTTTAATCAATTCCTTAGATACTCTCATGGATGATTTTGGGATAGTGTAGCGGGACGTGTTGGGAAAATTCCACAGGTCGGTGCAACATTGAGGGCTGAAGGGCCTGTTCTGCGCTTTATTGTTCTATGTTCTATAATCTGAATCTTTTTCCAAGGTAGAAATGTCAAATTCTAGAGTCCATAGATTTCAGGGGACGGGGGAAATTTAAATAAAATAAAAACGGAAAGAACAGTAGATGCGGTTGATCAGAAACAAAAACAGAAGTTTCTGGAAATGCTCAACAAATCTGGAAGCATCTGTGAAGAGAAATCAGAGTTCACGTTTCTGAGAAAGGACCTGAAACATTAACGGATTTTTATTTTCTCAGATGCTGCAAGACCTGCTGAGCATTTCCAACAACATGTGAAAGTTTAAAGGGAGTTATGTCAGGCAAGTTTCTAATGCAAAAGGTGGTAGATGACTAGAATGTACTCTCCGGGGAGGTGGTAAAAGTAGAAACAATCACAATGCTTAAGAGGCATTTGGGCAGGCACATAAGCAGGCAAGGGGTTGGCAGGGATATGGATCATGTTCAGGCAGGTGGAATTAGTTTGGAATGGCATCCTGGTCTGCACAGACATGATGGGCCGATTATTCCGGTGTTGTAATATTCTGTTTTCCAGGGGGTACAATGTGTGGAGTGAGAGTTAATGTTTTTTAGAACACACAGTGAGTTGATACATTTTCAGAGAAGCAATGTAGAAAGGAAATATATATTTGGATGGCACAGACACAAAGAGTAGAGACTGGGGGAAGGGAGTGGGGGGACAATGTGTACAATTCTTTAAAGGAGAGAGGACATAATCAAAGTGTTTTGATCAAAACATATGGGATCCTGGGTTTCATTAAACAATTTCATTGACTAGTTAGGTCACAGTCAATCATTGTATACAATTCAGGTCAACAGATTCCTGCTCAGGAAGTATCTGAGTGATCTTCAGGGTGTGGAGTACAGACTTACTGGTGTGGTGCACTGATCAAGAAAATGCAGTCACTGGATTGATTTGGAAAAAAATGCTATTTTCTTTGAAGAAATCAAGTTGAATATATCTTGATAGAATAAAATGAATAAGATTATTACACATCTAGGTAGAGCAGACAATAAAATAAATTACACTTGATAGTTGATGGCTCAAAATTTAAGATTAGATATAACATTTTGAGAAAGTGGGAGATGAGCAAGTGTTCCCGCTGACTATTGGCTGGAAATATGCAGAACATGCTGCCTATTATGGTGGTGCAAGTAGAGATGAACAATGATTAATGAATACGATTATATCAGATCTGAGGGAAATAAACTTTCAGGGTTTAGGGAAAACCTGGAGAATGAGAATAAGGGATTCTGCTACAGAGAGCCAGCTTGGATTTGATGGGCCCCTTTTTGTGCCATAACATTTTTTTTTGTACTTGCTTAACTTGTTCCGGTTGTTTGTATTCAGGGGTTACATTATCATTAAGGTAAATCTGCTCTGTGTTCATTCTCAGACCAACACAGGTTATCCTTCCACAGCAGGAGATAATATTTTATACTTGGTTCTGGGGGAGTCCCCAGGTCGGGTGCACAGAACTGAAAATCTGCTCTAGGGTGTTTTAACCAGGATTGTGAATATCTTGGAACATCTAGTGCCACACCAATATCTGAAAAGCTTTCTGACTGACTGACTAAATGAAATATGTTCCTTCTACAGCATGTTGCTGGCTGGAGTTCTGTGGTCAGTGTTATTACACAAGGATCAGAAATGCAATATCTATTGTCTGGAACATATATCAATGATTAGATGGAAATGTAAATAATTTAATTGGAAAGTTTCTGCATGGTAGAAATTGATGAAGTTGTGAATCGTGAAGAATGTTGTCAAAGGATACAGCAAGAAAGAGATCAGTTGGAAAACCCATACGGAGATAGATTTTAATCCAGACAAGTGTGAGGTGATGTATTTTGGGAGGCTCATTGCAAGAGGAATGTATTCCCTAAGCCAAAGGCCTCTCAGCAGCATTGATGTACACAGGGATCTTCAGCGGCAAGTTCAAGCTCCCTGAAAGTGGTGATGGAGGTGGATGGCAGGCTTGCTTTCTTCAGTCAGGGGAGTGAACATAAACCGTAATAAGGTGATCTTTGGAGTATTGTGTGCTGTTTTGATCACCATATAAAAAGAAGGATGTGGAGACTTAGGACAGTGTGAGAAAACGTTTACCAGGATGTTGCCTGGATTGGGAGAGGTTGGAAAGACTTGGATATTTGTCTTGTGAAAGACAATGGCTGCGGGTGCTCCGAAAGGCTCAGACAGAGTGAATAATCTGAATCCTTTTCCACGGTGAAAATGGCAAATTCTAGAGGCCATAGATTTAAGGGGAGTAGGGGCAAGTTTAAAGGAAATGAAAACTGAAACAACTGAAACAACTGCAGATGCTGTAAACCAGAAACAAAAACATTTTCGGGAAATGTTCAGCAGGTCGAGCAGCTTCTATGAAGATAAATTAAAGTTAACGTTTCTGAGGAAGGGTGACCAGACCCGAAACATGAACTGATTTTTCTTCACAGATGCTGCATGATCTGCTGGGCATTTCCAACAACATGTGCAAGTTTAAAGGCAGTTATGTTGGCAATTTTCTTGTGCAGAAGGTGGATCAGTGACTGGAATGTACTTGCCTGAGAGATGGGAAAAGCAGAAACAATCACAACGTTTAAGAGGCATTTGGGCAGACACATAAGCAGACATGGGTTGGCAAGGATATGGATCATGTACAGGCAGATGGAATTAGTTTGGAATAGCATCATGATCTGCACAGACATAGTGGGCCGATTATTCCGGAGCTACACTCTTCTGTTTTCCAGGCGGTAGAATGTGTGGAGGGGAGTTAATAATTTGAGTGGAATATGTCTCTTCATGAGAACACACAGTAAGTTCATTCATTTTGAGAGAAGCAATGTAGAAAGGCAATATATATTTGAATGGCACAGACACAACGTGCAGGACAGCAGGAATGGGGGACATTGTGTACCACTTATTAAAGGAGAGAGAACATAAAGTGTTTTGAGTAAAACAAATGGGATGCTGGGCTTCATTAATGGGGGAATGATAACAAACTCACGGAAAAGATGCTGACCCTTGACAAGACTCTAGTTAGGTCACAGTCAATCATTGCATCCAATTCTGGTCAACAGATTCCTGGTGAGAACGAGGAAGTTAAACTACCATAGAGGAGCCTGTTCCGTACCTTTTGTTTCTCTTTCAGGACACCGTGGGGTCTCAAGGGTTAAACATTCCCCTGCCAAAGGCCTTATTTCATCAACGGAAGGCCTGCACTCTTTCAATACAGTCTCTTGAATCAGGGGAACCACTGCTGTCTGTTCACTCTGTTCATACCTCTTATGCTCTTATACACCTCTGTCAGGTTCACTTTCCTCCCACAGTGTACACAGGTTCAGTAATTGACCATGCTAAATTACCCATCATGTGCAGCTCGGTGTATTATCTATGGGAGATGCAGGGACAGGGTCGGGGATGGGTTAGCCATGGGAAATGCAGGAATGGGTTATGAGGTGGGTCTGCGTGCAATGCTCTGCAGAGGTTCAGTGTGGACTCAATGGGCCAATGTCCCAAACAATAACAAAAATAAAGGTTAAATCAAACAAAGAAAGCTACTGAGGTTCTGCATCAAAAGGGAACAGAGTGCTGGGGAAACGGAGCAGGTTTGGCAGCCTCCGTCGAGAGAAAAACAGAGTTAGCATTTTGAGTCCACTCACCATGCATCAGACATGAAAGCAGCTGGGAAATAGTGTAATATGTGTTGATGGATTGTGTTGAATATATGGCGAAATAGAGACATAGTAAAATATAAACAAAGGGACTGTGGATAATCGGCTGGTATGGAAATAAATTGGGTGATCATTTTCATTTATTTTTCACCTTTTCCCAAATTTCTGAGTATCATGGCCATGTAGATATATAGCCAAGTCCCTGTTTCAAGTGAATTCTGTCCCCTCTATCTCTCCATACTGGGTGTGGTCATCTTCTTGTCTTTATTAATGAGACACGGGTGTTGTTGGCTGGGCCAGCATTTATTTCTCTTTCCGAGTTCATTTCAGAAAGTGCTGAGAACTGCATCTCTGAACCACTGCACAGCGACGTGCTGTAGACTGGCCGTGCTCAGGTCTGTCTGGTCTTTGAGACCTTGTAGTGTATAACTGAATATCAGACTTGGACATTGCAAAGAGCATTTGAGATTCTACCACTGCTGACGGTCTGGAATCACATGTAAGTCAGACCAGTGAAGATAGCAAATTTCTTTCCCTGAAGGACACTAGTGAGCCAGATGTTCTCAATTTTTACAACCATCAATATTTCATTAAATTGCTAATTCCAAATATTTTATTGAATTCAAATTCCAACATCTGATGTGGCAGGATTGTTGTCCGGGTTTGGGTCATTACCTGGGAAAGGTATACCATTGGGAAATATTTGTAGAAATCTCAGAATTTATAGTCTAGAGAAAATACCGCTAGACCATCACCTCCCCAGCATCTCCACCATCAATAGCGGTGTTGCTGTTATCGTGACTGACGTACAGAAAATTGTGCAGTTATATTGTTAACTATTTCCATGGCGAGCAGAAGTAGTCATATTTCAGGGACGGCACAGAAATGTAACAGTTTCTCAGCCAGGAATAGAAATTGGGGAGAGGTAGGCATTTTATACATTGAGTGGGTGTGCCATATATGTAAGTACTGACTTGCTCCTGACATTAGAAAGTCAGTGTAGGTTCTCTGGATGGTTTTCTTGGATTTGTGTTGTCAGCTGCTGCATACATTCAGGAGACCAGGGAAACTGGTGTTCCTACTCTGTGCAAGGTGTGGGGATATATCTTACAGTGTATCTGGGTCTGCAGAGACTGCATAGGGAGGAGCAGGGCACTGCACTGTCCTTACTGGGATTTCTGCGAATATTTCCCAATGGTATACCTTTCACAGATGCAAAGAGTGAAGCCAGTTTATTTCAACAATGAGTTGTGCAGTCTCACACCAGGGAGAGGACTGTACTCAAAATGTCCATCAACCATTTTGATTCTGGAACTTGTCAGATAGGAATGGGGGACATATCCATTATGCCAGAGTCTCACGTATTCACAAGGTGACAGAGGCCATCTCTGTCCAGTCAGGTGAACGCATTGGTTCAGTCCTAACAGAAGATGCAACAGAAAATCTTTTTGCAAGTATTAGAGAACACGGTGACTGCAAAAGCGAGGAACTTCAGGAAATTTAGAATTAGTAAAGTTTAAGTACTCGAACAAACTTAATGAGTTGAAGGTTGGTAAGCTGCTGGCCCAGATGAATGATGAGTTTAGAGGGCTACAAACATAGGGTTGGAGAATTGAGCTTGCTGGATGGCTCTTTTTGGAGCTGGTTCAGACACGATGGAGCAATGGCTTTCTTCTTTCCTGCCTTTTCCTTAATTATGTGAGAAAGGTCGAAGCTTTATAGATTCTGTAAATGATCCCGCATACTAGAAAGCAGCTTTACGACCACACATATTTACAACAGGATGTAGGGTGAAAACAGAAAACCAACTGGGGGATAGGTTTATGTCACGAGTGAGGAAACTATAAGCATTTTTTGTAATTAATCATAAATAGATCATTGGAGAACAATGATATGATTGAGCAGCATCAACCTAGAATCAGGACAGGAAAGATATGTTTGAAAAACGTACTGGGGTTTATGGAGGATATTGGTTGTGACACCGACGAGTGAAAACTAGTGCGAATGGTGTACTTAAATTTTCAGAAGAAGGTTAACACGGTTGCACACAGGTGAGTGAAAAGAAGTTACAGTCCTGGGTAAGGAGGGATATCCTACATGGATTGCGAATTGGATGATGGGGAGAACACAGAGACTTGGGTCCTCCTTTGGACAGAAAGTCACGATTGATTGGGGATCACATGCATCAGTGCTTGGAACACCGCTACTTGTAACACAAAGAAGTAATTTGAACGTGAACAACTCATACAGTCCTTTACAAGTTGTAATTATTAGAAGGTGAGAGGTTGGGAAGTGCTTTTGGCAATAAAGGACCTGGATGTCCTTGGTCATAAGTCACGAACAGCATTCATGCAAAGCATCCATTAATCAGGACAAAAAATGAAATGGCAGCCTTAATTGCAAAATGAATCATTTGTAGGAGTTGTGGAGTGTTGTTGAGGCTGTATTTGGGCTATTGTGCACAGACGTTCTCTCCTTAATAAATCAATGATCACAGAGGCAGTGCAAAGCTATTTTATTAGAATAATCTCTGGGATGATGGTAGCATGAAGAGAGCGTGAAGGAAATGGATGTTTAATTTGTAGCACGGTGAGAGAATAAGGGTTGACTACATTGAAACTTGAAGATCATGGACGAACACACATTATTTCCACTGAAAGACATTGTTGACATGAGAAATTGCTTGACATGAGAAATTGCATTTTCCCCAGGATACGTGCTTATTGGATGTTTTTGTAGCTCTGTGGAGCCCCCATGTTGGTTGAGAGATTGCTTCAGGCGCTGACTGAATGCTTACCACCTCAATTTGCAAATGACGTGTGACCCTGCACTGAGCGTCACATTGTTCACAAACCTATCAGCAGAGACAATGTCTTACTTCTGAAAGAGTTAGCCATTCCCAATAGCTTCTGCCCTCCATAGAGAACATGATTCTACCTTCTCAGAGATGAAAGATGCTTCCTTGAGATTTCACGTGAAACATTTTTCTTCTCTCATCACCATCAGCAAACCACGTTGATGTATCAATTGTGTACCATTAGCAATGGAGCCAGGAGGAACAACATGGAGCAGTCTGCCCATGCAGTCCCTATTTCATTGGTTTGTCATGTTGGGGCATCGATAAAATCCTCCTATTTCTGTCCAAGTGGCTCGAGGGGCTGAATGACTGCCTCCTGGTGTCAGGGGAGAAGCTCAAGGGCCTGATTGGGCAATCCCTGGTTCCTGTTTAACAGCTCAATATGTTTGACTGGGCTCCTTCTCTTCCTGTCTAATAGGCAGGAGGGATTGAATCGACTATCCCTATTCTTATCCAATAGTGTTGATGGACTGAATGAACTCCTCACATTCCTGTGAAGCGTGCTTGAGGTGCTGAATGAGCTCTTTCCTTTACTGTAGTAATGCACATTGTTCAGCAGTACTGTTGCATGAATTTTACCAACTTTTAATAGCACAAGCCTGAATGATGCCCGGGTCGTGCTGCACTTGGACACAGGGGCTGAGGGAGGACACATAATTCTGAACATTGTGTGATCTCCATTGACCTTCCCAGTACTGAGCTTATGATATGGGGAATGACATTGAGGAGGAATTGAGGAAGCTTGTGCTGTGAATCTCCCGCAGAGATGTCCCGGGACTGAGGTGGTGGATGTCCAAGAACCACAGCCATCTTCTTTGTGCTGAATCACTCCAACTGGTGGGGAGATTCCTCCGAATATCCATTAAGTTCTATTTTCTTCAGGTTCCTTGATACCATCATCAGTCAAATACTGCCTTGTTATCAAGGCCAGTCACTCTGACCTGGTGTTTATAGATTTTGTTGATGTCAAAAAGTCACCGTGTATTTGTGCAGTATGTTTCCTTCTCACAGAGGGGAGTGACCGTCGGCACGTCTCTATTCCAGAGAGGTAGGGGAAATAGATTACTGAGACACTTGAATGATAGGGATGGATGAATGTTTGACAGGTCAGGCACTGTGAGGCAGCAGTGCTAGCCACTGTGCCACCGTGCCGCCCACAATGTCTACAACAAGACCAGGGGAACTTCTGTAAAGAGAGAGGAGGGGACTGTTTCACAGTAACACCCACTCTTTTCGCAAGAACATTTTCCAACCCACACCAAATCATGTTAGACTATATTCAGGTGCTGAATGGCCATCTCGGTTTCTATGCACCAGGCAGTAGGAGCAAGTGGTCTCTAACTGCTATTGAGTAGCAGATTGAGGGGCTGAATGGAATGGAATGAACTGAAAAACAGGTCTCTGCCCCACCAGGGACTATGATTGCGACTGATCAGATTGCGGTTCCAGTCCCATGTTCCACACTGCAGATCATTGAGTCACTTTCCCGTCAAATATTTAACTAACGAGTCTTTGAGTAAATGCAAACATACAGGTACCACAATCCTGTGGGGCAGAGAATTCCCACTCAAATGGCCTTTTGAGAATTCCTCCTTATCCCTGTTCCTAACAAGGTTAAAGAGTCATTGTTTCTGTTTCTAGTCCCACTCCTCCAGATGTCACGACAAATTATCAGTGTAACTAAGTGTGTGATATTGTAAATGATATCCGTCTCAGACTGGGTTAGGAACAAGTCAGATAGGTTTCCTCAATTTTTAAAATAATCTAATCCAAAACCAAAGTACCGTTACTCGAATTACGATGGATACATAAATGATATACAATTTGGACATTGACAATATGTACATCAACATTGATTTTGCATAAATCTGAGACGTAGAAGCATGCACACAAAGACACACACACATGCACACAGACACATACACATACACACACAGACACACACACGTCTGAAGGCAGTACGTAAAAAAATGAAATTGCAGAATATTAGGTCAGAAGAGCTTTGTCCAAATAACAGTTAATTTCATGACAAAAGCAAAATTGTAAATGTTTCAATTGTTATTCTGCCTCTGATGTCATTCAGCATCACAGAAGCTGCTAGCGCTGGGATTTCTCCTGGAACAGTTGGATTTGGCTGAATTCCCTTTCCTGCAGTCAGTGGCGAGATCCCAATGAATCCTCAGCAGGAACCCTTAAAGAATTTAAAGATGGCTGATTGGTTTTCAGCTCTCATATGTTGTTGTAGAGAAGTACAAGTAGAGATGGATCAATGGCTGTTTGCTTCTAGGACAGGTTACATTTTCTTCCTCTCTGATCTGAAATCTGCAATAATGTGACCCGAACACCAACCTGGTCTATATCAGGTCTGGTTAAACATTCCCCTGATTGCATGACTCCATCCCTGTTATCTTCTCCATTTTGAAATGATTTATAATTTATCATTTGAAGGCATGTTTATATGTGTCTGCATAATTTTTGTACAATAAATGTATGTCTTCATAGTACCTGTATTAAAATGAGTATGTTGTTTTCTAAAACTGAATCCTTAGTTTTATTCTCTCATCCATTAGCTAGGCCCGAATAAACTCTCCTCACGGGCTTATATGATTCAATATGAATATCTCTCATTCTCAGGCGTGAAGTGTTCTGACCTTCTAGAGGCCATGAGGGGCATGGAGGCGGGGAACAACCAAGGTTACTTCCAAGGCCGGAGGAGTCCAAACCAGAGGGTACAGATTTAAGGTGGGAAGGGCAAGATTATAAAGATACCTGAAGTGTCACATTTTTATGCAGTGGGTAGTGTTGTATGGAGCGAGCTGGCAGTGAAAGTGGTGGAGGCTGGTACAATAACAACATTTAAGAGACAATGAATGGTGTATGAATAAGAAGGGTTCATAGCACTATTGGTCTTATGTTGGCAAATGGTACTACATCGGATTGGAATATCTAGTCGGTGCAGATGAGCTGGACTGAAGGGTCTGTTTCCTTGCTGTATGACACTATGATTCCATCTGGCCTTCATTTTAGCAAAGAGTCAAGTGAAACATCTGTAAAAAGCTTCGAAAGCAATTGCATATTTTTCTTTCAGTTTAGTGTTTCATTACTACACACAATATATCCGATGTAGTCTCAGCATTGTCTTGTACACATGCAGTCAAACATCCTGATGATTATACTCAATAGCCTTTGCATGAAACAGCATCATTCGCTGCACTTTCCTAATCACTTGCTGAATCTGCTGACTAGCTTTATGTGGCTCATGTACCAGGACGTCCAAATCCCTCTGTACCAATGAGCTCATCGATGTTTCTCCATTTAAGTAGGTTACTGTTATTTTATCTGTTCAACACAACACTGACTTCCCTTAACCCACATTATACTGTTTTCTGCCAAAGATTTGTTCACTAACGATCTCTGTCTGTATCCTATTGCAGAGTCTCCATGTCCAGTTAAATGACTATCTTGGTGAATGAGCTAATTGAGCTCCAAGCCAATCAGTCCTCTCATCCAAGACATTGGTATAGACTGTAAATAGTTGATAATCTCACTCTGATCCCTGAGACACTCCACCAAGTTACAACTTCACAACCTGAAAATAATCATCTATCCCGAATGTTTATTCCCAGATAGTTAACCAGGTTTCCCCTGTTGCTGGGCAGAAGGCTGGAAAGGTTGGATGGCCTCATCTTACATTGTGTAATGTACTTAGCGGGCTGCATGACTTCAATCTATTCCTGCATAACTCCTTCGAGGGCAGAATGGTCTCCTCCTGTCTCATTATCATGATGCTGACTGGCTGAATGAGATCTTTCTTTACCCCTGTAACATTACGGAGTGCTTGAGAGAACAACATATGGGTTAGGAGCAACAACTGGCCATTCAGCCCCTCGCACCTCCTGCACCATTCAGAATATGCTTTGTTGACGTGATTGTAACTAAACGTCACTTTCCTGTCTGTTCCTAATAAACACGGTTATCTTGTTTATTAAAGATCTATGGAACTCATCCTTGAGTGTTTTCAGTAACCCAGTCTTCACTGCTCCTTGGGCACAAGAACACCACAGATCACACAACCCGAAAGAGAAACAAACATCCCTGTCTCAGTCAGAAATGGGAATGTCCTTCTTCTAAAAATGTGTTCCCCTCAAATCAATCACCACTCTTTTGATATATAAGGAGTCGACAATCAGAAAGAAGGTATCAACCACCCAGCCCCTCAAACCTGTCCACATTCCTATTAACTCTCCTAAATCAAATACTTAGCCAATTCAGCCTCCACTGGCCTCGTGGAAAGACAATCCCAGGCACCACAAGATCAAATGAGCAATGAACCCTGCAGCAGAATTAGACCATTCAGCCCATCTTGTCTGCCATGGCATATGATCACGGCTAAAATATTTCTGAATCCCATTCTCCTGCCTTCTCTCACTGACCATTGATAACTTGTTAATTAAAAAAAGCATGTATCTCGGTATTAAGGGCAGTGTGAGCCTGTATGTGGGGTAATGTTCGTGTGTTTGTGAGTAAATGTCCATATCTACGTGCGTATCTCTGTGTGCATGTCTTATATGTGTTGGTGTCAGTATCTTAGTTTGTGTGTCCATCTGTCTGCATAGCTGTGCAATGTTGTTTTTGAAGTAGATACATTGAAATTGGAATCAAGGTCTCCCTCCTCCATTCTCTCAGTCTGTCCCTTTTGTTCATAGAGTTCACAGAATTGCTACATGTGGAAACAGGCCCTTTGACCCAGCGCATCCACACTGACCCTTCGAAGAGTAACCCACCCAGACCCATTTCCCAAGTATCCTATGTTTACCCCTGATTAACGACCCTCACCGACAATCCCTGAGCACTATGGACAATTTATCTTGGCCAATTCACCTGATATCCATTTCGTTGGACTGTGGGTGAAAACCAGAGCACACAATGGAAACCCAGGCAAACACGGTGGGAATGTGAAACTCCACATAGACAGTCGCCTGAGGATGGAATCGAGCCCGTGTGCCTGGCACCGTGAGGCACCAGTGCAAACCACTGAGTTTTATGATTAGATTCTTACAATGCCTCCCTCTGCTGGCCTCCCCGCACAACTGAATCAGTGGCAAAGTTTTTAACTCTCTGAGAAAATAATAAATCCTTTGCTGTGAATCTGTCAAATTGCATGGCTGTTTGGTTTTTTCCAATAATATCTTTGGAAGCACAGAACAGTTTCGTCTGATACTAAGCGATGTTGTTCCTGCGTCATTACCAACACCACTGGGCCTTTTTCGGGACTTTTCAATACTTTCTCACGTAACTTTTAAGCATTGAAAGTCATAGAATGAAAAATAAATTCATCTCATCTCCTAATAAAATAGTTCACTCAGGGGTGAGCATTTACATTCTGACAGGTCCAAGTGTATTTGCAGCCCTCCAGCTGCCGGCATGTGTGTGTTTGTTGGGGTGGGGGTGGTGGTTTGGGGGGGAGGTGTATGTGTTGAAGGTGCTGTCAGTTTGGATGGTGATGTGAGATGCTGCCCTCTCTCCCACCCAGACTGAATCTTCAAAGGTTATCACCCTCGGCCGCTGTTACTGCAGTAGGGTGTGGAGTCCAGTTGAGGGAGAGATTGTGTCATTTTAAACACCACAGGCACTCTCTGACCTGCACCCATGTATAGATACTCACAGAGTCAAATTCAGACACACAGGGAAATTGGGCATGGGGGGTGCGGAGATGGATATTGGGCACTCCACCACTCGGCTTTGCTCTTTAAACCCTATTCCGAGCTGTTTCTGGTGGAATAGAAGAGGTGTAGGTGGGGGGAGGGGGAGGTGGGAGATGGTGACTTGTCCAGAGGGAGTCAATCAACAGTGTTGTATTGATGCGGCTCTAATTGTGAAGGAGCTATAGTAGAGGGGAAAGAGAGTGTGTGTGTGAGAGAGAGAGAGGAGGGAAGGTGCTGCATGCTGGGTGGTGAGCCCAGACCATGATTGCTGGGTCTGGCGGTGTGGCCTCCTCTGGGAAGAGAATGGTCCCCTTCTGTACTAGACCATCCACTTGGACATCCGTGTCCCTGTCATGGGCAATTATGTGGTGTAATTGCCCCTTATCTGCCATGCTCAGGGTAAACCGTGCAGGGCAGCTCTAACTTGAGAAAGCTCAAGCATGTGCCGACTGAGCTTTTAAAGATGGTACCAGTGTCAAGTATCACAGTATACCAAGCTGTGATAGGTGGGAGAATCGGGCTGGTATTGAGGGATAGGGACACCATGGGGTGGGGTGGGTAGCTAATGAGGTGAGTCGGATAAGATGGCATCAGGAAAGAAGCTCAGCCTCGTGCAGACAATCCCTCTGTCACACTCAATGGAAATGCCACTGAGACAAATTATTGTTTGGTTCAACCCAATCAGTCGAATACTCTGTGACCCCAATCCCAGTGACAACCCTGCAGCTACTTGACCAATGCTCTCCATCTCAGGGAAGGAGCTAAACGTCACCTTACCCTTGGGAAGTAAGGCAGTGGGCAGGGGTTGGTTGAGGTATCAGTGTGGCAGCACTTTATGGAAAGTCAATATAATTTTACCAGTTTTAAAATAGAGATGGAAAGGGATGAAGCAGGTCTAAAATTTAAAGTTCTAAATTGTTGAAAACCAATTTTGATGATATTAACTGAGAATTTACCATAGTCAATTGGGACAGATATTCGCCGAGAAGGGGGGTTACTTGAGAAGTGAGAAGCCTTCAAAAATGAAATGTCAGGAGTACAGAGACATTATGTCCCAGTTAGCGTGAAGGGTAAGGCTGGTACGTGTAAAGAATGCTGGAGGATTGGAGAAATTGAGGTTCTGGTCACGGATGAAAGGGAAGAATGTGTCAGATATTGACAGCAGGAATTGAGGGCTTTTAATTCATTCACGGGATGAGGGCATCCCTGACTAGGCAAGCATTTATTACCCATCACAAATTTCCCAGAGGGCAGTTCGCAGTCAACCACATTGCTGTGGATCTGGAATCACATGTAGGCCAGATCAGGCAGTTTGTTTCCTTTAAGGGTGTCAGTGAACCAGATGGATTTTCCAACAATCGGAATGGTCATCATTAGCCTCTTAATTCCTGATTTATATTGAATCACTCGAAGATTCTGAAGGCAACAAGAGTATACTTAAGAGGGAAATTGGGAGCATAAAAAGAGGACACGTGATAACTTTGGCAAATAGAGGTAAGGAGAATCCAAAGAATTTCTACAAATACTTCAAGAACAAAAGAGTAACTAGGGAGCAATAGGACACCCTTAAAGATCAGCAAGGCTGCCCTTTTGCAGAACCACAGGAAATGGGGGAGGTACTGAACGAATATTTTGTATCAGTATTTACCGTGCAGGAGGATATGGAAGCTAGAGAACTTGGAAATAAGTAGTGACATCTAGGAAAGTGTCTGCATTACAGAGGAGCTGCTGGAGGTCTTAAAATGCCAAGGGGGGAAAATGTCCTGGCTTTTATTGGATGTACGCTAGAACTCTGTGGGAAGCTATGGAAGTGATTGCTGGGCCCCTTGCTAACATCAATAGTCACAGGTAAAGTTCCGGAAGACTGAAAGTTGGGTATTGTGGTGCCACTACTTAAAGGATTTATGGAGGGTTATAAGGAAAAGCTAGTGACCCTGACGTCAGTGGTGGGTAAGTTGTTGGAGGGGAGTATGAGTCATCGGATTTCCACGCATTTTGAAAGGTACCGACTGATTAGGGATAGCCAACATAACTTTGTGCAAGCAAAATTGTTTCTCACTGACTTGACTGAGACTTTTTTGAAGAAACGATTAAAAAGATTAATTAAGATAGAGTGGTGTACATTGTCGATATGGACTTCACTAAGGCGTTGAATAACTTTGTGCATGGTCATCTGTTTAACAAGGTTGGTTCATATGAACGTCATTTGGATGCAAAACTAGCTCAAAGGTAGGAGGCAGAGGGTGGTGTTAGAGAGTTGAAATGTCCTGGAAAAGGTTTGCAATGTTCCCCATGTTGTGCAGAAAGTCCAGTTTATGGAGTAATCCTCTAGCACGGCCTGCACAGCTCTCCATCTTAGCCGTTACCTTACCCCAGTTTATGGTGTCTGGTTCTCTGAAACAGATTCAGAATTTGAGGGAATGGACCATTCCAGCAGATCCAGCAATGTATTTATTCTTTATTTGCATTCTTGTGAATTGGCCCAGTGTTGTCTCATTTATCCAGTTATTCCAATCTCCCCCATCTCCTTATCCATATTTTCAGCAAGTGATCAGTTAATACGTTCTTTTTCTGTATCTTTTCCTGGCCTTAGCTTTTGACTCCCTCCCGGATCTATTACTGTCATTGTGAAGCTCAGAAACAGTGAAATGGTGCGTGTCAGGCTGTTGTTCAATTCCCGATGTGTCCCATGTGGTTCTCCATGGACAAAGGTGTTCCAGCCGCTTTGACTCACGTGTTTGAATTCTTAGTATGCACCTGCTTACGGAACGCCTCTGTTTGTCTTTCTCTCTCTTGATCGTGCTGTCAGTAACACGAGGAAAATCCTTGAGTATGATTGTAAAGGAACAGGCACCTAACTTGGAGCTGAGGGGCTTCTGACTGACTCCTGTTATTGAAACTTTAGTGGAGGGGCTGGGGATGGTTTGCTGGAGATTGTGCTGTGAGCTGCCTCAGAAATGCAGGGAGACCTGAGGATTTGCTGACCCAACTCTGGATCATGGGGACTGGAGTTATTGCATCTGGGTCTGTAATATGAACAACAAATGGAGCAGAGGCTGCAGAGAAGTGAAGCTCTGAAACCACACAGTGAGTTTCTGTGGGGAAAGAGATTTGCTATATCTGTCTGTGTTTTCGCCTGGACGAGCACATACCCTCACTCTTCCCGTTACATACACTGATGCACACTTTCCATATCTGCTCCACACACACTCTCCCTCTTACTCTCTCACATGCACACATGCACACTCCATTCTGTCACACGCACGCATGCACTCTCTCCCTCCCGCACTCACACACACACTCCTCACTCTCTCTCACGTACATAGAGTGTCTCTCTCTCTCTCCCCCACCCCCTTCACACAGACCCCCGCTCTCCTACATACGCACACACATGTATACACATATAAATCTGCGGGGTGAATTTGCATTTGCCCATTTGTATTTGCAGATGCATTTTATTTTGTTCAAAAACATAAAATTTGTAGACAGTCAGTCAATGTGCTATTTTACAAACTCCTACTTTGTAAATAAAACCAATCTGACTCCCGATGAAGTCACAGACAGCGTCCAAACAAGACCTCACACTTAGAATACATTGTCTGACCGCAAGTGTTACTTCATTTACTTGAAGTTATTTTCAGGAGTGACATGAAATAAATTCTGCGATTTGTATATTAATCAATGAAACTTGCATCTCCATTCTAACTGATTAGGTATTTAAGAGCCATTTTAGGTGTGAACAATTCATGTGCATAAGTTGTACAACCCTTTGATCTTTTCTTATAACGTGTGTGTTTAATGTCTTCCTCTCTCTTACACCTGATGAAGGAGCAGCGTAATGAAACCTTGTGTTTACAAGTAAACCCATTGGACTCTAACCTGATGTCGCTTGATTTTTTAACTTGTCCAAACCAGTGCAAAACCAATGACTCCATTTCATGGTTTTTACTGGTTAGCTAATCCACTCCCCTGGCAAGTAAACTGTTCCTAACCCATGTGTCCTTGTCTTCCATATTAATATTTTGCGAGGCACGTTATGCACTCATGTCTGAAAGTCCAGATATAATACATCTATCTGATCCCCATTATCAACCTGGCTTGTAACAGCTTTTTAAAAGAAAGTTAGTCAAATCATTCAGACATGATATATCCTTCATAAAATTATATTGACTGTGCTGGATTGTGGCTTGACTTTGGAAATCTCCTGCTATTAATTTCTTCATAACGGATTCTAAAAAAATGTATTCAATCCCAATAATTTGCTCACTACTTTTCATTCCCCAGTGAAGCTGGTCTTCGAAGTCCTTCCCTTTCTATAACCTCTATGTTCCCTTTCACAACTCCTGTGTAACAGGCACAAGGCTGTAAAAGATCTGCTCCAATTGCTGTGTAACAGGCATGAATGGCTGATTGGACTCATTCTGTTTCTGCTTTACACACCCGCTTTGCTGAATGTCATCCTGCTGTTCCGACATTATAGTCTCAGTGGACTTGCATGTCCTCCTCCTATTCCTGACCAAGCCGCTCAAGATCCTGATGCTAAATGGGAGGTTTGGGGACTTATGGAATCTCCCTGGTCAAATGTCATCTGTCAAGGGCTGAAATATTTAGGAAAGTTGTGTTGCCCACACTGGGTAGCTCAGTGGTGAGCGCTGCTGCCTCACTGTACCAGAGATCCCAGTTCAATTTCAGTCTCCAGTTTCCTCCCACACTCCCAAGATGCGCATGTTAGGTGGTTTGGCCACGCTCAATTACCCATAATGTCCGGGGATGTGGAGGCTAGGGGCATCAGTCTTGGAAAATGCCAAGTTATAAAGATTGGGTGGATGGGTGGTGGGGATTGGATGGGATAGTCTTTGGAGTATCAGTGTGAAGTCGATGGGTCAAATGGCCTGCTTCCACACTGCAGGGATTTTATGATTAACATCTTTTTTGCAGAAATCAGTTGTGGGAACAATCTTTGAATTCATTCCAATATCCTTTCCTCAGTAAGGAGATTAAATCTGTGTGCACTCCTCCAGATGTGATCTCACTAAGACACTGTACAGCAGCAGCAACACTTTACCAACCTGTTGTAAGGTTCCCATGAAGGTTAGAGCAGTCTCAGCTCTCTGGGAAGTATACAGCATTCTTGAAAGGTCATTGTCCTTCTCTACTCCACCAGCATAACGGGAGATCTGGTGATAATGTCACAATGACACTTGAGAAGAACAGGTAATGTGTGGCGAGATGATATCAATGTTAAGATACGCCTCACCAAACATCTCACCTGAATCTACCAAAAATCTCGCCAGAGCCCTTGTCACACAGATTCCACAGAATCTGGTAAGGGGAGCTCAGAAACAGCAAGGAGAAGCAAACATTTATCAGAGTTACATATCAAAGTCAAAATTGTGATACAAATGTTGGGTATGGTCCAAAACAGGAAATTAGACATCCAACGTTATGGGTACTGCAGTAATAATGGGCAGCTTCAAGTTACATCTAAAGAGTGTTAACCCAAGTGAATGTTAATGCTGGGAAAATGGATTTCACGAGAGTCTATGAGGTGGGTTGTTTTAACGACATGGTGAACGCCGAGTTACTGATCAGGTTGTACTGGAATTGATGATGTGTGATTAGAACAGCTCATTGAAGACTTTTGGGAATACTGACCTTAATATTTTGAATTTAACATCTTAATACAAAGCAGTTTTTTTTCTTCTATTAATGGTACATGCCTGAGTCATGCAAGCCATTAAGATGCGAGGATAAAGTTGGCTTCAGTGAATTTGTAAAGTACATAAAAATGATTTAATGAAAGACAGGCAATGTTTTTTATTTATACAAACACTGTAAAGATGTAAGTACATTCTCGAGATTAATGCCTCAGATGGCAAGATTGTCTGATCAGGGAACACTCTCTGTGTTCCAGCGAGGTTCAGAGAAAGAGAGGTGATCGAAATGAAACTAAAAAAAATCACACAGAGTGGATTGACGAACCTGGGCATTGATAAGTGAGAGCAATATAAACGAGAATCCCAAGATATTCCACAAGGAAATCAAGCAGAGTAGAATAGCCACGGAATAAGTAGGGCCCATTATACACCGAATGAGCAATCTGTGTGTGAAGCTGGAGAGGTTTGCTAGATTGTGACATGAGAGCTTCACATCCGTTTTACTTGGGAGAAGAAGGAGGCAGGTACATATTTCAAGAAGACTGGACTGGGAAACTCTTAAGAAGATTGATATAAGATGTGAGCAGGAAAGGATGGTTTTGGCTGGTACAAAATTGGACAAGTCCTCAGGTCTGGAAGAGTTGTATCACAGACACAAAGTCATGCTGAATATCTCTAATCAGTCCTTGCCTTTCCAAATGCATGTAAATCCTGCCTCTCAGGATCTCCTACAAACATTCACCCACCCTTGATATCAAACACACTGTCTGTAGTTCCCTGGCTTTTCCTTGCAGCCAAATTACAAATAATGCAACGACGTTAGCTGTCTTCCTGTCCTCCAGCAGCTCAACAGTGGCTGTCAATGATACACATAAGAAATTCGAGAGAACTGCAGATTTCGTAAATCAGAAACAAAGACAGAACGTGCCGGAAAAGCTAAACAGGTCTGGCAGCAGATGTGCAGAGAATTCAGACTTAATGTGTTACAACACGGGGTAAATCCTCCCTTGCTAATTTAAACCTTCAACACAGAAAAGGTTTAAACTGTGCTGTAATCTGTTAAAATTCGGGAGGCCAAGTACCATCCTAAAGGTCACTATTTAAAATAAAAATTAACAGCTTTTTTTAAAAGAAGTCGAATAAAGAATAATTAACTAACAAGTATTTGCTACTCCTTTCTCTGATCTATCTTTTATTTTCCCTTCTACAAAATTGGTCCGTTACAAAAACCAAATTAAGATTTCCTAAAACATTCAAATTTCAGAACCAGACCGCTGTCAAATCTTCTGTTTGTATTTTCCTCTGTCGTCTTTTCTTCTCCTTCCGGTTTCTGTTTCACAGGTCATTGACAAATAAAGGTACATTTAGGAGAGCTATTCTCCGGGCAGTCTGCAGATATTGGTGGTTTGGTAGTTCTCCCCCAACTGTTCATTTTTTTAATTGGTTTTATACCCCAAAGAATCGGGTCATTTCATTTTTTTTAACATTGTTAAAATGCAAAATTCAAACTCGATGGGAGTTTAGAATCTTGGGGCATAATGTAAACGGATCGAATTTCATTTCATTTTTGTCTCATAGCTATCCAGGTACTGCCAGCTTCTGGACCAAGTATTCCATTATAAATTTTCCAGAACTCGCTGTGCTTGTAAATCCTTCAACTCTCTTTAAGGTACAATACCCTTGACACCTTCATAACACCTTCCCTCTCAAAAAAGAACCATCATAATGAAAACTTGGTCTTATTTCTTTTTGTACTCTTTAAACAGATTACTGTAACATACTGATAACTTAAGTCCAAGTTCACCGTGACTTCTTCCCATATCCTATATTTAACATTGGATAAATACAAATCTCATCTAAACTGTATCAGTTAAATCCGTGAGAACGCCTCTGCAATTATATTTTTATGACACGCTGCATATACAATTTTAAAATTAAAAGTCTGTAACATAGACGCCAATGAACTAGTCTTTGAAGCGTTCTAATAATGTAAGTAGATTGGGATTCGTGTACGCTATTGTCTCCAATGCATTATTCGTGACTCACATTAAAATGCCATAAGGCTAGTACCAAACTCAATAGTTCTGTCTCAATCATGGAATGTTTCCTCTCGTGGCTGTTGAGTTTCTTTGAAAAGTACAATTCCATCTCATCAGCCTGTAGCAATTCAGCAAACTCCTATCTCACAAGCATCGATTGCAGCTTTGAAAAGTTTTGTAATGTTTGGTGTCTCTAAAACTGGGTTGGTGGTCAATATTTCTTTTTAATGGTCGAGGGCCTCCTGTCATTGTTCTGTACACCAAAACTTTGTGTTCGTTTTCAGCAAATCAGTTAACGGTACCACTACACTACGGAAGTTTGAAACAAACCTCTGAATGAATCTGCTGAGTCCGAAGAAATGAAACACTTTTTTCTTTGAGGTTGGTCGTGGGAATTCCTCTGTAGCTTTTGTCTTTGCATTCCATGGAGTCAAGAACATGTCCCAAGAACATCATGTCTGCTTTCATAAATTCAGTTTTCTTTAATTTTACCAGCAGTTTTGGTTCTTGTATTCGTTCAAAGAGCTCTGCCAACTGTACCAAATGATCTTTCCAGGACTTATTAAAGATTACTACGTCGGACAAATGGACTGCACAGTTTATTAACCCAGCCACACATCTATTGTTGAGTGTTTGGAATGCGTTGGTTGCGTTCTTCATTCCAAAGGGCATTAGTTTTAATTGCTACAGCTGATTTGGCGATAAAATTCAGAAATTTCTTTCACCCTCTCTGATAAAGGTACCTGCCAGTAACCACGCATTAAATCCAACTTGGTGATGTAACTGAATTGTCCAACTTTCTCGATACAGTCCTCCAATATTGGTATTGAATATTTCTGAATTTGTAACAGTGTTGACCTTCCAAGAAAAAATATTGATTCCTGTCCGGTTTGGGAGGATTGGCGAACTCCACTCGCTCTGGCTTGGTTTGATGGTGTCGTCAATGAGCATGGCCTCAACCTCCTTCTGGACCTGTCTGGCTTTGAGAGGATTAAGCCAATATGGATGCTGTTTTATCAGAACAGTATTCCCTACGTCTACTTCATATACAATAGCATTAGTTCTCCCCATATGATTCCTACATATGTCCTCATACTGCAATAACAAACCTTTCAACTTTGTTTATGTTCCTGTTACACACCTTTCCGATTGCTGAAGGACTTCTGCATTTTTAACATTCTTTGAGGATCACCAAAATCCACAAGATTTGGATTTGATTCCTCACTCTGCGCGGCAGTAACTGACACCTGTTTCTCCACTTCTTTTTCTCCTCTACTTTTCAGGAGGGGACCTACTCAATCATTAATAACCCACATAAAGGGGTCTTCGAATGCGGGAATTGGCAGCAGAGGTGTGAGTTTCATTACTGCCTTTGGCCTACTTACCATTTGGCATGTATGACATGTATGTCAAAAGTTAACCAAACGTTAGTCCAAAAAAATATTTTTTTTCCTTTGCCTGAGTCTTCCGTACCCCTAGGTGACCTCCTATAGGTAGTTCATGTGCTACCCATAACACTTCCTGTCTGTATGCTATCGGCAACACAATCTGGTGCACTTCGGCATATTTCTCCTCTGCACTAACTTGACGTGGTCTCCATTTCCGTCTTAAAATTCGATCTTTCAGTTAATAACCCTCACGAATATCCTCTGCCTCCTTTTCAGAATACACATCCACATATAAGTGTTTTGTCATCTGTCTGTCTGTTGCAAGTCCCTGAGAATTTCAGGACTAAACACCTCTGTCTGATCTACTACTTGTTCAGGTTTTCCTTGCATCATTACGGCAAACAGGGTCTCTGGTAACTGAATCTCAACTCCTTCTTCATTGTCTTAAGCTGTGCTTCATGATAGTGGGATCTGGTTACTGTATAACCTTGGAAAATACCAGGATATTTCTGATTTAACACCTCAGTTTCTTGGTCTTTCTTGTGCTTCTCCACAACCAGGGGTGTCACACTCAACTTGGACCCTGCTAAATCAGTCTCAAGAACAAACTGGACTGCTGGAACTGACTCTCTGTCAATCATTCCCACTGTAACTTCCACAGTCATCAGTAGGCACTCCAATCTGATCTTACACAGGGAATGTTAAATTTCCGTCCATCCATTCCACAAATTACCACATTTTCGTGTAACAGATCAGAAAGATGGCAAATTTGCTCATCCCTTCCTATTAGAGACTGGTTAGATCCCGTAACTCTCAAAATTATAACTTCTTGCCCTTCTCCCCCTGTTATCCCTGAGCAAATGTTCCTCGCAGAGGTGAATTCTTTATAGATATCCCTGCCCCTGCCTAGGATGTGTACTTTCCTGCAGCTCCTCAGCTTGTGTTGGGATCTCCTTTAAAACTTGCACTGATGCCACTGGCGTAGCTTCTTTTACCACACCTTTTCCCACAGTTACCTTTCTTAACGAACAGCACTGTGACCATACGTATCCCTCCTTATGGCAGTGAAAACATCATTTTCCTAGAGCCCTTCTGAAACCACCGACACTATAATGTTCTCTGTCCCACTCCATTACAGTGAAAATACCTGAGACCTTTCAAATCCTTTCCACTCTCTTGGGCATCTTCTTTAACCTGTGGTAATCTCTTATTCTCTACTCTTTCTTTTATAGTGTAGCATCTCCCCTTCTCCCAAATTCTAACCCTCACTGGACGAAATTCTGGCTGGAAGCTTGTGTTATGCAGTAACATGTATTCATCTGCTAATTCTGCTCCCCTTCTCAATTCATGAACTTTCTGTTCCTCCAGATAAATTCTTACCATTTCTGGAAGTGAGTTTTTAAACTCCTCCAGCGGAATAATCTCCCTTAGCGCCTCCTCGGTCTTACCTATCTTTAAAGGCCGCACTCATCTATTAAAATGCCTATGTTTAATTCTTTCGAACTCAACATAAGGCTGACCTGGTTCCTTCCTTAATTTTCTGAACTGCTATCTATATGCTTCCAGTACCAATCCGTAAGCACTTAAAATAGCTTGTTTGACCTCTTCATAATCTCCTGAACCCTCATCTGACAGCGCAGCAATACCTCACTAGTCCTGCCTACCAACTTAATGTGAACAAGCATTACCTATAGATCCTTGGACCACTCCACCTGCCTAGCCAAATTTTCAAATGAAATAAAGAAGGTTTCAACACCTTTTTCATCAACACGTGGCAGAGTTTTGACACAGTTGTATCGATCACTAACACCCCTTTTAATCTCCATCGTGTTAACTTGACTTTGCTGACTAAATCGCAATTTCTCAAGTTCGAATTCTCTCTCTTTGCTCAGCTAAGAAATTTCCTTCTCTTTTTCTCCCTCTGTCTTCTCTGTTTGATCAGCTAAGACCCTTCTCCTCTCTTTCTTCTCTCTCTCTACTCTCTCCCTTTGTTTATCTTTAAGCTGCATTTTCTTCAATTGTAATTTAAGTTTTTTTTTCTAAATCCGCTGCACTTGTCTGTTTCTCTGACGCACTTTAGTGTTTCAGTAATTTCCTGACAATTTCTGTTTTCCTCTTGTTCTTGATTAGACCCAAATCTAAGTTCTTTACTACTTCAGAAAGTTTGGCTTTTATCTTTCCTTCTAAACGCCCTCGGCAAATGTGGGAATCATCTTCAAACCCCAGAACCTCTTTAACATTTTTAAGAGCAATTTCTCTCACTTTTAACTTAACCAACCACAAGTCACCAAAATTTAACAAACTGTCTCACCGACGTTTTATTTAAGGCTCTCGTACAATAATGTGCAAATAGTTAAACCTAGTGTGTGTTTTTCACAGCCCAAACCTATTTAACTCTGCCCAAATCTCAGACTGGATCTGTGTAAACCTATTCAAATCGCAAACGAAAGCCCGCAAACTGTTAAAGTTCAGCTCATGCTGGAATCTGTTAAATTTTGAGAAACAAAGATCTCTTTACAGAGCTCACTATTTAAAGTAAAACTAACAATTTGGTTAGTTAAGTCCAACAGAGAATATTAAAAAGAAAAACTAATTAGAACTCATTTCGTTAAACCTATTTTATACCTACCACACTACAATACTGGTCCGATAAAACAACACACCATGCATAATATTTTCAAAAAATATATCCCACTTAAAAACCAGTCAGCTTTTTAAATTCTCCTTTGTAGATGTTGCTCTGTAGATTTTTTTCTCTAGTACGGCTTCGATGTTCTGTTGTACAAACCTCGTATAGACAGGCACCTTTTAGAAAGCTCTTCAGCTAGCATTCTATCTTTGTGTCTGTCCTTGGCAGTTTTCTCCCTAAATATTCAAAACGACCGGTTTTATACATCAAAACATTGGACCATTTAATTGATTTTGAAGTCCTAAAATACATTATATTTCAAACCCGATTGGATGTCAGTGCATTTGGGCATAATTTAAACAGATTGGCCCAATTTGAATTTGTTTTTGTTCCATGGCAACTCAGCATCACTGTTGATTTCACAGTCAAATTTTATACTTTAACTCCTTTCAGAACAACATACACCTCTAGATCTTCATAACAATATCTTCTGTTTTCTGTAAATTTGATGATCTTAGAAAGTTCACACAATAACATATTCTGCTCCATAAAAAGACCCGTTTACTGTCATCCTTCCATTAGCTAAATCTTTCTTTCTAGTTATGATTCCAGTTACTAACAATGCTACTGGCATTCTTTAACAAAGTTTCGGGAAATGCCCAGTAGCTCTGGCAGTATCTGTTGTGAAAAAGCAGATTCTACATAAATTAGTGGAATAGGTCTGGGATGTTTACTTTTCACCAATAGTGTTCAGCAATGTACCGGTTAGATGCATTAGTCAGCGGTAAGTGTAGAGTAACAGAGTAGGGGGATGGGTCGGGGTACGTTACTCTTTGGAGGGTCAGCGTGGTCATGCTGTATGAAACGGCCTGCTTCTCCACCTAAGGGATTCTGTGATTCTATGAATTCTTCATACAAAGGGTGTTTAGTGACAGGATCAAGAATGTCTCAAAGCATGTTCAGGGCATAGTGAACAACGTGGTACACGTTGGTGCCAATGACATAGGTAAGATGAGTGAAAGGTTCTGCAAAAAAAAAGCTCAGGGTGCTCGGAGTGAGTTTAAAAGCAGGATCTCCAGGACTGTAATCTTGGGATTGCTCCCTGTGCCACCTGGAAGTGAGGCAAGGAAGAGGAAGATAGTCGAGTTGAATATGTGGCAAACCTTTTATCTAAATGTGTGCAGTATTTGGAGTAAAATGAATGAGCTGACACCTCAAACAAAGGTAAATAAGTATGGCCTTGTGGAGATTACTGAAACGTGGTTACAGGAAGTTCAGGACTCGGGTGTTAAATGTCCAAGGAGACTCTATTCAGACAAGAAGGAACAGCAGGTGGAGTGTCTATATTGGTTAAGGATAATGTCAAGGCTGTATTAAGAAATGATACGAGCACGTGGGACGATAATGATTAATCAATCTGGTTCGAAATAATGCACATGGAAAGATACCCATTGGTCGGAGCATTTCCAGCCCACAAGCTCCCACCCCGGCAACCTACTTTCAAAGTAGCGAAAAGCATGAAGCAGGGAATATTGATGGCACAAGAGTAATCATGGGTAATTTGAACATTCATATTTACTGGAGGAATCAGAGAACGATTCACCAAATGTATGAAGGATTATTTCTTCGAGTAAAATGTAATCTAACCAAACAGAGAACTGGCTTTGGTATTATGTAATGAGGAAGGCGTGATAAATCATATTGTACTACTGGATTATTTTATAAAGAGTGACCACAGCATGCTAGGGTTTCACGTTCAGATTGAAACAGGAAAGATAGAGTCACATATGAGAGGTTTACTGTAGGACAATGATAATTTTACTGACCTGAGGAAGGGGTTGGCAAGAGTGGACTTGGCAAAACATTAAAGGGCAGGACAGTTGAAGAACAGTGGCAACTACTTAGGGAGATAGTCAAACCCCTCAATTAAAGTTCATCCTGAGTGGAACAGGAATTGTAAAAAGGTGAAAAGTGATCCATGTCTTAACAAGGAAATCAATAATAACATGAAGGTGATAGCCTGGTTGTATGATCGCCGACTACTAATCCAGATAATGTTCTGGGGACACGCTTCAAATGCCACCATGTTAGATGGTGGAAGATAAATTCAACATAAACCTGCAATTAAGAGTCTATCAATGATAATGAATCCACTGCTCATTGTTGGATACACCCATCTGTTTCCTGAATCTCCTTTCCGGACAGAAACCACAATCCTTACCTGGTCTGACCTACATGGAACGTCAAACCCACACAAATTTGGTTGACGTTTAACTGTACTCTGGGCAATTAGGGACGGACAATGAGTGCTGTCTAACCCAGTGACACGATCATCCTGTGAATAAATTAAAGAAAAACGCTTACATTGTCAGCAAATGGTTACTAAAAACAAAATCAAAATGGCTACGAAGAAAAACGAGCAGAAATCATAAGAATTGATAAAGAACACTTCTCCGAGTAGACAAAAAGGAAAAGAATGCTGTACCGAAATGTTGGTAATTTAGAGGATGACGGTAAGGTAATAATGGGGAACTCAGATTTGGCAGAGGCAAAACCAATATTTCCTATTTTTACTGTGAGAAGATAATTCCTTCCCAAAATGTACAACAATTGCAAAGGATCTTGATAGAAGTACAATGATGAGGAGGAAGATATTAAATACATTGATGGGAATAAAGTTAGGTCAGGCCCTCGGTCTGCATTCTATCATTTTAAAGGAGGTAACAGCAGTGGTATTAGATGCATTAGTTACGATTTTCAAAACATCCCTAGATTCTAGGACAGTGCCGAAGTATTGGAAAATTAATAATGTGGCACTAGCATTCAAAACAGGAGATAGGAAAACAAATCACAAACTATAGACAAATCAGATTAACTTCTGTCGTGGGGAAATTTCTTCAACAACCATAAAGTAGGAAATAACTGAACACTTGGAAACACAAAAATCAATTTACCAGTGTCAGCAAGGTTGTGCTTGACAAATCTGTTGGAGTTCTTTAAGAATGTAGCTGAAAATGTGTTGCTGGTTAAAGCACAGCACGTCAGGCAGCATCCAAGGAACAGGAAATTCTACGTTTCGGGTCAGAGCCCTTCACCAGGAATGACTTCTTTAAGAATGTAACCAACAATGTGGATAATTGGGATGCAGTAACTGCTGTACATCTAAACTTCAGAAGGCACTTGACAAGATGGTGCATAAAGGACTGATCTAGAAGGTTAGATTCCAGGGCTTAAGTGTAGAGTATTGAATTGGATAGGGAATTGGCTGACTAATGAAAAGCAAAGCATTGGGGTAAATCGTATTCTCTGGAGGAGTGAAACTACTGAGGTGCTGCAGTGTTCAGTTTTCGGACCTCAATTGTTTGCAATCTGCCCAAATGACCTGCAAGGAGAGACTGGTAAAACAAGCTGTAATGAAGAGCTAAAGAGTTTACAGATGAATATTGATGGGCTTGGGAAATGAGGCAGATTGCAATATCTGGCCGATGGTGTTTAGTGTGGATAAGTGCATACTTGAATTTCCTACCGCCAGTCTAAACATCTATGTTCTTGTGTTGCACCACCTACAGTTCTTTGGATTTTATTCATCGTTGGTGGCTGAGGTAACAGGAATCGTGGGGTTTGGTTGAGGAAGATGCAGATTGCTCTATGTGTAGGGAATATGACATTAATGTGGAGAAAATAACGCAGTCAGGCCTTGTTGATTACCACAGCAGGCCTGGCAACCAGATGGCCTATCCTAGTTTTTAATAAACCAAATCACACTGTTGCAGTAAGACAGGCAATCTATTATTAATATGCCCATTTCATAATAAAGGGACAAATGTCCATATAGATTGGAAGTAAAGATTTGGCAAGTCCTTTTAGATTTAATGGCTATTTGAAACTGCGGTCTGAGAAGTGGGTGACGGAATAACAAAACACTTTAGCATTGTTGCAACTTTATACATTAGATAGTGAGTAAAAACATTATATTATCAACATTTTTGGAAAGTTTCTATTATCTCCGTCTTATGAACAATATTTTGAATGTTTCATGGGAGAATACAAGCATTGAAATGGTTAGAGGATATAAGTAATTTAAAGAGGTCTGGGCTTGTTAAGGGAATGGGTAAATATTGGACATTGGATCATAGTTGGAAAAATTTGCCTGTTTTGTGAACGTTCGCGAGTTGAATGGAAAAACGATGCATTTTTCGAGAGGCAACATAAATCTTGAAATATTTTAAAACCAAACACGTTTAGAAATAGGAACGTTTTTCGGCAGTTTGCACATTAATGATGAGACCAATTTCGCTTTATAGTTACAGTGTGTCTCTTCATTAATCAGCCTCGGAGTAATGGGAAAAGCTGTTCTCTCTTCACCCTGTCCATACAACAACCTCCCCCCCCCCCCCCACCCCACCGCATACTGTTAAACACCTCCATCAGGAGCATACCTAATCCTTCTTTGTTTAAAAGTAAAATCAAATAAATCGAGCCTCCCTTCAGTTTGAGTACTCTCTTGTCGTGTTACTTCTGAAAGGTGTCACAGTTATCAGTGTAAAATTTCATCAGCGATTTTTCTGGCCATCTGAACAATAGGTTTATACCCTCCTGCACCCTCACACGTTCTTTCTGACTGTGAATAACCGTCTCATCTTTGTGTCATCAACAACATTATTTATCATTTCCCCCAAACTCCATCCCTCCAATTCTTATCGTCATCTTTTATGAAGTTCACTATTTAGCCTTGATGTTCTTCGTGTTCTTCAGATGTAGTTTCACAGGAAAAGAACTGAGAATTCCATTCTCTTGTATTCTTTTTTCTATTTCGATGAATTTACCGCGTGATGCAGTTGAGTTTTTTTCTTATTTTGGACAAATTTTATTTTGGACATGGAGCTCAATTCCCCTTTTATTCTAAACGCCTCTGTATGTTTTATTCATAAGGCTTGTAAGTAATTAATATTGGATTAGGTTTAGGTGGTTTTCACTGCAGCATTTGTGTTTTATGTGGACCTGGATAATGTTCTTTCTATCGTTCCCTGCAACAGTCAGAGCTGAAGGAACTTTCCGTCTGTACGATGGACACAGATTCAAAATTTTGTTTGAAACAGCTAGAGAGGTGATGATAAAGATTCAATTAACTTCTACAGATATAGCCTCACGGCAGGAGATCAAATTATATTGTAAGTCACCTTGAATTGGAAACAAATTATTAAAACATATGCTCACTTTTCTTCATCCTGTAGAAACAGGTCCAAAAAATGTTCTTACAGCTGCTCCTGGGATTGCAGGCAGTCAAATATTTCATGTAGCCTCTTTTGCAGTTAATATGATTATCGTAGTTTATTAATTTAACATTTTTTTCTATTTTGTTTTATTAGCATTCAGAAGCAAAAAAAAAGCAAAACAATTCATTACTTTCTTTCAAACGAATATTTTTTAAAAAATATCTTTTTAAGGTGGTTTACAAAAAAACAAAAGAACTGTCTATAACTATAGGCCGGTGAGTCTTACCTCCGTTGTGGGCAAAGTCTAAAAGAGAATTGTAAGGGATAGGATTCATGGACATCTGGATAGGAATAATGTGATCAAGGATAGTCAGCATGGTTTTGTGAAGGGCTGGTCGTGCCTCACAAACCTTATTGAATTCTTTGAGAAAGTGACTATGGAAGTGGACGAGGGTAAAGCGGTTGATGTGGTGTATATGGATTTTAGTAAGGCGTTTGATAAGGTTCCCCATGGTAGGCTACTGCAAAAAAATTCGGAGGTATGGCATTGAGGGGGAGTTGGTGGTTTGGATTAGGAATTGGCTGGCTGGAAGAAGACAGAGGGTAGTAGTTGATGGTAAAGGTTCATCTTGGAGTGCAGTTTCCAGCGGTGTTCCGCAAGGATCTGTTTTGGGACCATTGCTGTTTGTCATTTTTATAAATGACCTGGAGGAGGGGCTAGAAGGTTGGGTGAGCAAGTTTGCAGATGTTACGAAAGTTGGTGGAGTTGTTGACAGTGAGGAAGGATGTGGTAGGTTGCAGCGGGATACAGATAAGCTGCAGAGCTGGGCAGATAGGTGGAAAATGGAGGTAAATGTCCCTAAGTGTGAAGTGATTCACTTTGGTAAGAGTAACAAGAAGATGGAGTACTGGGCTAATGGTCGGATACTTGGTAGTGTGGATGAGCAGAGGGATCTTGGTGTCCATGTACACAGATCTCTGAAAGTTGCCACCCAGGTAAATAGTGCTATGAAGAAGGCATATGGCGTACTGGCTTTTATTGGCAGAGGAATTGAGTTCCGAGTCCTGAGGTCATGTTGCAGTTGTATAAGACTCTGGTGCGGCCGCAGCTGGAGTATTGTGTGCAGTTTTGGTCGCCATACTATAGGAAGGATGTGGAGGCATTGGAACGGGTGCAGAGGAGGTTTACCAGGATGTTGCCTGGTATGGTAGGAAGATCGTATGAGGAAAGGCTGAGGCACTTGGGGCTATTTTCACTGGAGCAAAGAAGGTTTAGGGGTGACTTGATAGGGGTGTACAAAATGATTAGAGGTTTAGATAGGGTTGACCATGAGAACCTTTTTCCATTTATGGAGTCAGATATTACGAGGGGCATAGCTTTAAATTAAGGGTGGTAGGTATAGGACAGATGTTAGGGGTAGATTCTTTACTCAGCGAGTCGTGAGTTCATGGAATGCCCTGCCAGTAACAGTGGTGGACTCTCCCTCTTTATGGGCATTTAAACGGACATTGGATAGGCATATGGAGGAAAGTGGGCTAGTGTAGGTTAGGTGGGCTTGGATCAGCGCAACACCGACGGCCGAATGGTCTGTACTGTACTGTATTTTTCTATGTTCTATGTTCTATTTTCTGAAATGTTTCTTTTATTACACAGCAATAGATATTTTAGTTTTGAAAAGTTCGTCCCTTCATTCCGGAGAGTACTACTCATGCTCATGTCCGGAGAAGACTTTTCTTCTCAGAATTTGTTGAAGGGGAATACTTTTATTGATTTAATTAGCTGAATGATTGATTTTATTTTTTTGTGTGTGTTTGAAACGTATAAGTATACATTTTTCCATTGTCTGTAGTTGTGTGTAGTAAAAGGAAATCCTGCTTTTAATGTCACATTTAAGGGACAGAGAGGATGGCTTGTAGATTTTTAAAAAAACAGCAAATCAGTGAGATAGATTTATGTCAGTCAGAAAAGATAGGAATATAGTTCAAAATTCTCTTGTGGCTATACCTCTATCAAATGATTTTCAGTTTTTAGAACTGCTGAAGGGAATTGTGTCTCTGAGGAAAATGGAAGAGTCATCAGTTATTGGACACTTGGATTGATTCTTATGTTCGGCAGCTTTTGACAAGATTTAGTAGAATTATTCCTACAGTGAGCTCTTCTGTCAGGGGCATCAACAGGAGATTCTATGGCAGTGACCATAGATTTAGGATGGTTTGTTGCTCTCCCTGTGCTAGGATTAAGAACATCTCTAAACTTTTCAAGCACATTGTTAAAGGTGAAATTGAGTAGCCAGAAATTATTGCACATAGTAATAGGAATGATATTTTAGGGAAAGGTTAAAGCAGTACAGAATGAATTTAAGAGGGGAAGTCGAAGATTAAAAATAAAACCTTAGAAGTAGTTATTTCTGATTTACTCCCAATGCCAACCCCAACCGGCAAGGAACATAAGGTTAAAGGAGATAAATCAATGGCTGAAGAATTTTTATGTCGATGAGGGATTTCGATTTTTGGGAAATAGGAATCTATTTTAGAATAGAAAAGACCTGTTCAGAAAGGATTGGTCTAATCTAAACTGGAAAGCAACCAATATGTTTGCAGAGAGATTTGCTCATTCTATGTAGGGAGACTTTGTATGGATAGAGACAGCAAGGGGATATTCCAAGTTGCATAACAAATTTTAGGATGGATGGAGAAGTTTATGAATGTGAGGATAGCATGTCAATTAGAAAAGAAAGACGAGAGATTCAAGAGTATACAGTAATTGTGAAGCACTCAATTGCATTTAGTTAAATGTAAGGGGTCTTACAGGGAAGGCTGATGAACTCAGAGCATGTTTAAGAACGTGGGACTGGGGCATCATATTTATTACAGAAAGTTGGTTGAGAGATGTTCAATTCGAGAGTGTAGTGCTGGGAAAGCATAGCAGGACAGGCAGCATGTGAGAAGCAGGAAAATCAACGTTTTGGCAAAAGCACCTTATCAGGAATAAGCCGATTAAGGCCTTTTGCCTGAAACGGCGATTTTCCTTCTTCTCAGATGCTGCCTGACCTGCTTACTTTTCCAGCCCCACATTCTCGACTCCCATCTCCAGCATCTGAAGTCCTCACTTTCTCCGGAGAGATGTTCAAAACTGACAATTCAATGTTCCAGGTTTTTAAGTGTCACAGAAAGGATAGAAAAATCATTCAGTTGGCTTTGAGGGGAGGTCCGCCCTTTTTGATTAAGGAATAAAATAATGCTGCAACTGAGAAAGATATTTCTGAAAATACATCCAGTTAAAACATGCGGGTAGCATTAAAAATAAGAAAGCAAAAATCTGCTTGAAGCGATTGCACTAAATGCGCATTTGTGACAAATCGTCCAGTGAAAATATATTGGTAGAAATTAAAAATAAGAAAGGAAAGAGCACGCCAATGGTATTGTACCGAATGCTCTCCAACAATAAGAAAGAAATTGAGAAACAAACATGCAGGGAGATCTCGGATATATGTAAGCTTAATAAGGTTGTTATAATGGCGGATTTTAATTTTCATAAAATTGATTTGGACTACCACTGTATTATGTGGTTGGATGGTGAAACATTTGTCAAATGTGTTCACGAAAATTTTCCACATTAATATGTAGATGATCCCCAGGAGATAGGGAATAAAAGTCCATTCCTGGTTCACTAGACAGCAACAAACAAAGAAAATTGTGTGCACCTCATATTCATCCAGCTTGAACGCGATTTGTCCAATGTGCCACTTGTTTTGGTGTCATCTGCAAACTTACTAACCTTACCTTCGATATTATCACGCACATCATGTACATAAATGACAAACAATGAACACCCAGAACCTACCACTGTGGAACACTGCTGGGCACAAGCCTTCAGTCCGAAACATAACCGCCCTCCATTACTCACTGTCTCCTGCCATTGCACCAATTGAAATTGTTGGAGAGAAACCCCACAGATCTGGCAGTATCAGGGCGGAGAAAAATGGAATTAACTTTTTTTGAGTCCAAAATGACTTGTTCAGAAGCTGTTCATATAAGACTGGATATGTAAACTCTGTGTCTCTGCCCAGATCCTGCGTCATCTGTTGCATTTCTCCATCATTTTTCATTTGTATTTCAGATTTCCACTATCTATAACATTTTTCTTTTTTTTATTGGTCTAGATGCTGAAGCCGGTTATATTTGGACAATATGCTCCATTCCTGTTCCCATTACTTGTGCCAGTGACGCATGTATTACACTAGATACTGATTCTTCTTTAAGTTCCGCAAATAAATGCATGGATCTCATGAAATTGATTTTGATTTAAAAGGCCTTTTAGAGACAGCTACACTCGAAGAAAAAAGAGGTATAGTTCATTAATTATGACATTTTGCGTTTTATGATTCACATTGTCTCCTCAGTCGCTGACTATTTTCAATATGTTTCTCTGAATAATTGGACATTGGCGAGGGCACTGTTGGAGTATTGCATGCATTTCCCGGATCCTTCCTATCATAAAGATGTTGTGAAACTTGAAAAGGTTCAGAAAAGATTCCCAAGGACGTTGCCAGGGTTAGAGGATCTGAGCTACATGGAGAGGCTGAACAGGCTGGGGCAGTTTTCCCTGAAGCGTCATAGGCTGAGGGGTGAACGTATAGAGGTTTAAAAATTATGAGGGGAATGGATAGGATATATAGTCAAAGTGTTTCCCCTGGGGTCGGGGAATTCAGAACTAGAGGGCATAGGTTTAGGGTGAGAGGGGAAAGATATAAAAGAGACCTGAGGGGCAACTTTTTCGTGCAGAGGGTGGTACGTGCATGGAATGAGCTGCCAGAGGATGTGGTAGAGGCTGGTACAATTGCAACATTTAAGAGTCATTTGGATGTGCATATGAATAGGAAGAATTTGGAGGGATATGGGCCGGGTGTTGGTAGGTGGGACTAGATTTGGTTGGGATATCTGGTCGGAATGGACGGATTGGACCGAAGGGTCTGTTTCCATGCTGTACATCTCTATGTCTCTCTGGTTGTCATGCAGCCCATCATCTCTGTACCAGCTCGGTATGAGCTGTATCCTCACTCTAACTCTGCTGCAACTCACTGTAACTCAATACAGTTTGCTGTCTATGTCTGATTTTATTTCTGAATATCCCGTCCAGATATAAACAATCTTTACAACCTGTATAACCTGTGATTAAACAGTATGTATATAAAATATAATTCTGTACATCGCATTCAAAGATGACCTTTTCTGTTCACATTGTCGTTCAGCATTCCATGTACCAAAGGTTATCTGTTCTCTTGCTCCGCATTTCATTTCATTCCATTTGTCACAAATAATGATGGTTGAAGACTCATGACTGGGAGTTACTGTACTCCCTTCAGGGCTCTTCATCCTCTGGCCCCAGTCCTTACTGTCTCATAGCCAATATAATATTCATTCGTTCCCATACACATGAATTCATGACATTTAATGAACAAGGTTTTGGTCCTTTGTTATGGAGCAGGCCCGATGCCTCAAAACATTTTTAAGCAAATACCCCAGACCGCAATATTGTTGTTTGTTGAAGGTAAATGTATGGTGGATATTCCCAGACTGAATTAGCTAGTCCGACTGCCGACGTTTAAACAAACAGAATTTAATTACAAAAGTAAGGAATGAAACACAACGAACTGAAAATACAGTCCCTGAATAATTCATCCTATCCGAACTTGACAGGCTGACACAACTTAATGATGTTGTTCCACATTACTTACAATAACCACAGTAAACAAACCCCTGAGCACAAAAAGTAAAACATACACAGAAAAAGCTTACAAAGGTTACAATGTCAGAGGGCGAAGGAGGAGAGCGTCTAGTTTCAATCATGATCCTGACTCAACTAACCCTCGAACTGTACTGACCTGTGCAGCTGCAGAACTGGCCACATCCCCTTGATTACACAAGTTTTTTCTTTTCTTGGAGACTTGAAAGCCTTCCCTCCGAGGTATTATTTGTTAGGTAAAAACAAAAGCACCCTAATGAGGCATTCAAAATTGAGACATGTTGGAACTTGGGATGGTTAGAAAATCTCTGAAAACAGTTCAACAACAACATAACCTTGTAAAGTGATTACCTTTGTGACAACTCCCCTGATATAAAACTGAATCATCAATATCAAACGATGTCTTCAGGTTTCAACCCCTCCCCCTCCCCAAAAAACATAAATTGTGGTTAGTTCATTGAAATACGGTGTACATATATTTACTATAAACATGCAAAAATGCACAACTCCATCCGGATTCAGTGTGTGGTTATCCCATCACTGAGTGCCTCAATCTGTCATTCAAGTATTAACAATACATCAACAATCATGTTTTCAAGATCTGCCACATGCACAATTTTGTAATTGAATGTCTGCACTAACAGACTCCAGCACAACAGTCTCGCAGCTTTGTACTTGAATTTCTCCAAAAACGTCAATGGTTTATGATCAATGTAAATGGTTGCCTCAGATAGGGCGGCACGGTGGCACAGTGGTTAGCACTGCTGCCTCACAGCGCCTGTAGACCTGGGTTCAATTCCCGACTCAGCGACTGACTGTGTGGAGTTTGCACGTTCTCCCCGTGTCTGCGTGGGTTTCCCTCCGGGTGCTCCGGTTTCCTCCCACAGTCACAAAGATGTGCGGGTCAGGTGAATTGGCCAAGCTAAATTGGTAAGGGGTAAATGTAGGGGTAAGGGTGGGTTGCACTTCGGCGGGTCGGTGTGGACTTGTTGGGCCGAAGGGCCTGTTTCCACACTGTAAGTCTAAGTCTAAGTCTAAGTCTAAGATGTGTTGCTGCTAATATAAATACTGAAATGTTATAGTGCCACAGTCACTTTCTCAACTGTTGAATATTTCTACCATTGAGCATTCAACGTCTCGGAGAAATACTTATAGGTCTTTCTGTCTTCTCATCGCTTTCCTGCAGGAGCCCAGCACCGACACCCACATCACTCACATTTAAAGCCACCTTGAATGGCTTTGCATAATCAGGTGTGGCTGATAGTGGGGCAGTGGTTAATACATATTTCATGCCGTCAAATGCCTTTTGACAGTCCTCTGTCCACTGAAACCGCCCGTCTTTCTTCAACAATTCAGTGAGTGGAGCATTCACATTGCGAAAATGAGGCACAAACCTTCAATAAAATCTACACAATTCCAGGAAAGATAATACTGCTCCTTTTGTCAACGGTATGGGAAATTCCCCAATTGCCTTCAATTTTACATCCCATGACACTGTTTATCTATGTCCAATAGCATGGCCCAGGAAGGTGATTTGTGCTTTGGCAAATTCAATTTTTGCCAGGTTTACCACCAAGCCTGCGTTCCGAAGCCAATCAAACAAATCCGGTGAATGCTGTAAATGTTCCTTCCATGACTGACTAAAATTCACCAGGACATCAATGCACACCACACATTGGATAATCTGGTAACTTATTGGTTAGCCCCTGAAATGTGGCCGGCATATTTTTCATGCCAAATGTAAGTTGCTTGTCCCACATTTTCAACACAGTCTTCCAATCGCGGAGCTGGGCATCGATCAATCCTTTTAACAGCATTGACTTTACAATAGTCCACACATAACCGTTGGGTACCATTTGGCTTTGGCACCATGACTATGGGTGAGTTCCAGACACTGTAAGGCACGTTGATTATGTCATCTTAGAGCATACAATTCAATCTCCTTCTGAACCTGTGACAACTTTAGAGGATTATGCACGTAAGGATGTTGCTTACTCATAACAGCATCTCCTACAGCTATATTACGCACAATTGGGTTAATACTTCCAAGTTAATTTCTGCTTACCTTCCCATGTAATAGTAATAACTCTTTCTAGTCATTACAATTTTTCTCAGAAAAGTAACTCAATAATATATCCCAATTTTAGACAACTACTTCATTGTTCACTTTATTTAAGGAATGCCATAATCATTCACACCTTCTCCCCTTGCTTTCCTTGCTTCCCTGTCAAAATTCCTTTTGAGCATATTCACATGACATCCGCTACGAAATGGCTTTCTGTCTGGAGTCCTTATCAAGTAATTACCCCCACTCAATATCCTTTTTATTTTATAAGGTCCACTAAACCTTGCTTTTCAAGGTTCACCTATCACTGTAAGTAACAGTAATAACTTATCCCCGATAGAAAATTTACAAAATTTTAAATGTCCTGTCCGCTTCCTGTTTTAATGTATGCTGCAATAGTTTTAAATACTGTCCAGCCAATTCCTCAGCGCTATTAATCGTTCCCAAAAATTTGAGACATAATCCAAAAGTGTGACCTTTGAATTCTGATTTACTACTTTCTCCTTAATCAATTTTAATGGCTTAAACACTAATTCAAATAGATTGAATTTGCTATGTTAATTTGGTGCATCCCTGATCACAAAAAGCGCAAATGGATCTTCCTTAACTGAATCATCTGGATAATCCTGATCATAAGCCCTCAACATGATCTATAATGTTTAATGTTACCTTTATCGCGCTCCCTGCAATTTTGGATAGTACGTAGTAGATTTGAATTGCTTTATCCCTAAGACATTATCGTGAATAATTTATATATGTTCTTTGAACCCTAAATCTCACTGTAGCTCTATTGGTGGTCCTTACCTATTTTAAAAAGGGTTAATTCCTCTGGAATTCTTTTAGCTATGATATTGCATCTTGGAGTTGCCTCTGGAAATCGTGTCGATGCATCTATTATTGTTTAGAAATATCAGTGCCCACTTTTTGTGCGTATTCGGGGCCCTACATAACAATTAAGACTCTTGTAAAAGGTGCCTCAAATGCCAGAATATTTACGAAAGGTCCAGGTTTTATTATCGCCTGTGTTTTTCCAAATACCTGACTTGTATGACACGTTTGGCAAAATTCAACTACATCCTGTTGCAGTCCATGCCTGTAAAAGGTCTCTGTATTTCACTCTGTGTTTTCGTACTCCTACATGTCTTCTAGTTGGTAGCACGTTTCGCATCACATCCTTTCTATATACCATTGGCAAAATGATTTGATGAATCTATTCCCATTTCTCATCTCTTTGACTGTGTGATTGTCTCCATTTCCTTATCTGGACATCATTTTAGGTAATGACACTCAGGGATACATTCAAAATTCCTAACGTATTTGCTTTTTGATGCAACTGGTTGAATCTTTTATCTTTCTGCTGTGACTCAATTAGTTTAGCTGAACTCAAAATACGTGCATGATCTCCTACTTGCTCCTGTTTTGTCTCAACTATCTGATGGAACAAATTCTCCGTTAATGCCACTTAAGCTTCCTTATCTTTACATTGTTGATGTTGCCTGTTTCAACTGGTGACATTGGGAACTTGTTACCCCACAATCTGGGAAGTTTCCAGGATAAGACTCCTGCCTTGCTTCAGTTGCCTGCGTCTCCACTGGCTCGTCAACCAGAGTAGGCAGGACTCCTACCGGTGAATCAGCTATATTTTTCTGCAAGGATAAATTGCATTCCTGGAGCTGAGAGTTTGTCCAATACCCCACCAATAATTGCTCCACACTTTCCTGAATATGTTATCGTCGCTTTACAAAATGTTGCACTTTTTGTCTCAAGATGAATTCCCTTTAGCAGTACATTTTCTGGAAATAGTTCTTCAAGAGTACATATCCCCTCATCTTTCAGAAGCATAGACTGAGAGGATACCGTGTCCCTTAATATTACATCCTCTTACCTGCCCTATGTGAATAAACTTTCACTTTGCAGGTATATTTTCTGAGCAGATCTGTCACTTCCTCCTTAACAAACCTCCGATCAGTCTGTACACTCTGATGCAGGTTTATAGCTTCCATTGTGTTTTTTGTTACCACTCCTACAAAACTCACAGGCTTGTCCCGTTTTCCTGCGTCTGTGTTTTTTTTCCCCTGAACCCACCAACATAGTGATTTCATGTGTCCAAATTTGTCTCCTGCAATGAAACACCATAGCTTGTTAACTTGTTTGTCTCCTTCAAGTATTTCCTTTTTACCCTGTGGGAAGATATCATTTCGATCTTCACCGAGATCTACCTTTCCCTTTCAGTGTGAAGATTTTCCTTTGCCACTGTTTCTATTGATCATGGACTGAAATTGATTCTGGAAGCCAAAACAAGTTTTATAATCATTAATCACTAGTCATAAATATTAGCCACTTCAGCGGCCAGTCTTCCAAATGAGTTTGCACTATATCACATCGTGAATTTTTGAACTCCTCCAATTTAATTGTTTCTCGAAGAGCATAGTAGGTTTGCTCTCTTTTTAATGCTCTTATCCATCTCTCAAAATTACTTTGTTTGATTCTTTCAAACTCAACATGAATTTGACCAGGATCCCTCCTTAGAATTCTGAAACATTGTCTGCAGGCTTCTGGCACGAGTTTTAAACACATAACATTTATTTACCAATTTACCAAATGAAACATAAGGAACCGTAAATAGAATACCTGAATAACGTATCGAAACTGACTATTCCGACTTAAGGATGCTGTTCCAGAATTCTTGCAACAACCCAATAAACTAATCCCTCAGCACCAAGTGTAAAACTTGGTGACAATCGGTTTCCCACAGGGTTCAATGTTGGGGCTGCAACTGTTCACGTTATATATTAATGATCTGGATGAAGGGACTGGGGGCATTCTAGCGAAGTTTGCCGATGATACGAAGTTAGGTGGACAAGCAGGTAGTACTGAGGAAGTGGGGCGGCTGCAGACGGATCTTGAGAGTTTGGGAGAGTTGTCCAGGAAATGGCTGATGGAATTCAATGCGAGCAAATGCGAGGTCTTGCACTTTGGAAAAATGAATAAAAGCATGACTACTTTCTAAACGGTGAGAAAATTCGTAAAGCCAAAGTACAAAGGGAACGGGGAGTGCTAGTCCAGGATTCTCTAAAGGCATACATGTATGTTGTGTCCGCGATTAAGAAAGCGAATGCAATGTTGTCATTTATCTGAAGAGGGTTGGAATATAAAAGCTCCGTTGTGCTACTGAGACTTTATAAAGCTCTGTTTAGGCCCCATTTGGAGTACTGTGTCCAGTTTTGATCCCCACACCTCAGGAAGGACATACTGGCACTGGAGCGTGTCCAGCGGAGATTCACATGGATGATCCCTGGAATGGTAGGTCTGACATACGAGGAATGGCTGAGGATCCTGGGATTGTATTCATTGGAGTTTAGAAGATTAAGGGGAGATTTAATAGAATCTTACAAGATAATACATGGCTTGGAAAGGGTAGACGCTAGGAAATTGTTTGCTTTAGGCGAGGAGACCAGGACCCATCGACACAGCCTTAGAATTAGAGGGGGTCAATTCAGAACAGAAATGCGGAGACATTTCTTCAGCCAGAGAGTGGTGGGCCTGTGGAATTCATTGCCGCAGAGTGCAGTGGAGGCCGGGACGCTAAATGTCCTTGATTTTTAAAGAAATCAAGGACCATCAAGGACTGGTTTCGAGACAACATTCCACATTTGGCTTTGGACTGAATTCCAAAAATGTAAGTCTTACTGCTTTGAAGTCAATAAAGTGTATTAAGGTGTTTGTGAGTTTACAGAAAAAAGTGCTTAATCGTATTGTGTGTTGAAGATTCAGCATTATCTTATTAAAGCAACGAGAGGAATGACCAGACAGATTCGCACTTCCTGTGCATATTCAGGTCAAATATGCCCACTTAAAATCTGTTGCTAGTCGAGGCGAAATCAGCATGTTAACAATATCTAGATTGTGTTTATTTTGGGTGGTCATGGTGGAGCGTTCAGGCAGTTACAGTATTGTAAATGGTACAGCAGAAGCATCGAGCCTGCGACGAGAAAGCATCCATCAATTTCCTTCACAACTAACTTCACGACAGTAATTGCTGATGGGAGATGTGACCATTAGCCAGCCATGTCAACATTCAATTCAATCCAATTGTTATTGTGAACTGAAGGTAGCATACTGTAAGGAGTTAACTGGATCTGTTTGTTTAGTGACTGTAATTGATGCCAGTCTTCATGAAACCTAATTATGTCACTGGATGGCTTTCCCCTTATATATGCAAAGGGCTTCTTGCAATACTTTATCCCATTACAGCTGCGGATGCATCACCTCCAGCACTAACGGGGATCAACTGCAGCAGAGACAGGGAGAGGAGAGATCAGAATCTGAGTACCGTAGACTGGAATGTTTCAACAATGGATCATAATCTGAGAATAACAGGCTGGGATGTTCCAACAATGGATCAGAGCCTGAGGACAGTAGACTGGAATGTCGAACCAGCGGTTCAGAATCTAAGCAAAATAGAATGGAATGCTGGAACAATGGACAGGAGTTTATCCTGGGGTCTTTTCCTTGTTTCCAGGTATTGGCACATATTACCATATCGGATAAATGGTGTACTGCTGATTATTCAGGCTGGTTTCTATCCCATGCTCGCTATTGTTGGCGTTCCTGGTAAGTCTCCCCATCTCTATCAATCTATCAAGCCATGGCGAACTTCAGTGATATTTCTGTTATCTATATTTAGTAAAGATCGAAACTTCTGTCTTCAGTTTCAAAGGCAAATCCATTCATTGTCCACAAATTTCAGAACCGCCCGCACCCCCGCCCTCACAAACATCTGAGGACAAGATTGTTCACAATCCTGAAATGCCTATTTGTCCTGAATTGATTTATGTCTTGGTATTCTCTCCTTCAGCAAAGCTACCCACGACCAGCTCCATGATATCCCCAGACCCTATCTTGACGTCAGTGCTTGTGCTAAATAAACCATTATATATATCTTGGTAAAATTCAGACTTTATGGATCCATTTCTCTTCTAATCATTCTTTCCGTTACAAATGTTTCCATGACAATCTTGTTCTTGTCTGTGAAGTAAATTCATGACTGGGATACTCTGTCAGAGTAGTAATGTCGCTGGCCACGTAATCCAGTGGACCAGGTAACTACACTATCGACACTGTTTAAAATCCTATTTCAGAGAATGATAGAACTTAAATTCAAATGACAGGAACAGGAAATAAAAGCGAATTTTGCTTATATAATCACACCAGTATTTCGTCAATAAGTTTATCTATTTCACTGTTGTCCTTTGTTAAAGATATCCAGCACTAATATCTGATCTGGGTTAAGACTGACGTCAGACCAACGGCCTTTAGGAATGGCCTCACAGTAAAAGGCATTTTATGAGCTCAACAAGTGCTGCCCTTGCCAGTGATGCAGACATCCCATGTCATAACAACAGGAAAGGTTGAAAAAAGATCAAAAAATGTTGCTAGAGATCAGAAACAAAAAGAACGAGGAAGTGCCAGAGAAACTGAAGAGATTTGACAGCCTCAGATCGAGAGAAAAATAGAAGTGACATTTCGAGTCCAACGACCATACATCAAAACTGAACGTAACTGGGAAATAGTGTGACTGATGTTCGTGACAGGGATGTCTGTTGTGAAGGGGAGAAGGATTTGAATAGATAGAGAAAGAGAGAGTGAGAGAGGAAGAAACAAAAGAAGGGATTGTTGATGGTCAGCTGGAATGGAAATAAAAATCCAGATTAATCTTATTTATTTTTTCTGCTGTTCCCATATTATTGAAATTCATGCGCTTGTAAGGTGTACATCGAAGTCCCGGTTTGAAGTGAGTTATGTCCCTTTGTCTCTCTTCCGTGAGTGTGATCATCTTCCTTTATTCATTAATAGGATGCTGGGCCAGTAATTAATTTACTTTCCTCATTGTCCTGAGAAGGTATTGGTGAGCTGACTTCCTGATGCACTGCAGTCCATGGGCTGTAAGTAGTCAGTGTTAAGATCCATCTGGTTTCATTTCTTTGTTGACTTTGATGTAACAGAGTGGCTGACTTGGCCATTTCAAATTACAATTGTGTGTTAACCACAGTGCTGTGGATCTGGAGTCACAGGTAATACTAACCAGGTGAAGATGGTAGAGTTTCGTCCCTGACGGGCATGAGTATGCCAGGTAGGACAAAGACAGTGGTTTCATTGTTTCATTTGATTCTCAATTCCTGATATTTTATTGAATTCAAATTCCAACATTTGCCATGGAGAGATTCAAATCCGGGGTCAGGGTCATCACCTCTGTCCCTGGGTTAATATTCCAGAGATAACACAGCTCGGCCATCACCACCTCAGCATATTCAAACATCTCCATGGCAATGGTGTTGTGCTGTCGGCGTGGCTCTGCTTAAAGCACAGTGCTTTGCACGGCAATGAAGTGATTTGGCAAAACATACCATCCTTCTCATTTTGTATTTATGAGAAGGCGAGATGATGGGAAGTGCTCCAAGTGAAAAGGAGCTGGATGTCCTTGTTCATGAGCCACTGACAGAAGTCATACGGAGCAGTAAGTAATGAGCACAGTAAATGTGTGCTGTCCTTCTTTGAAAAATGATGGAAGTGTAAGCGTGAAGACACTTTATTGAAGTTGTAGAGTGATATTGAGACAGTATTTGGGGCACTGTGAACGGATTTTCTCTCCTTTTTAAGGAATGATGTTGTTGCCACAGTGAGATAGTATAAAGGTGTTACACCAGTCTAATCCAGGCAGTGATGGTACCATGGGGAGATTGTGAAGGAAATGACTGTTTAACTTGTAATGCGACAGAAGAATAAAAGGTGTTTGTAATATAACTTGAGTATTATTAACCAACATTCATTATTTCCAAAACAAAACATTGATATCGTGAAATATAACGTGTTTCCCGCAATACCTATTTTCACATTTGGACAATTTTATGATCGGAAACGTTTAGAACGATATGGGCCAAATGCAGGGAATGGAGTTAGCATGGATGAACATTTTAGTCGGAATGGGCCAGTTTGGGCTAACGGCCTGTTGAACTCTATTACTCTATGATAGTTTACATATCTGCGTGGATTCCCCATGTTGGTTGAGTAAGAGCTACATGCTCTGACAAAATCTCACCGCCTGAACGTATAGTTTGAGTGAGACCCTGCACTGAGCATCATGTTGTTCACAAACCTGTCAGCAGCCACACACTGACGGAGTTGGCCATTCTCAAAAACGTTTAACATCCGTGCAGAAGATTAGTCTCTCTTCTCAGAGATGGAAGATGCTTCCTTGAGACATCTCACAAACCATCCGGTGTGTCTCCTTACCATCAGGATACCACGTTAATGTAAAGCACGTGAACCATTATCAAGGGAGCTAGGAGGAACAACATGGAGCACTCTGTCTTTGCAGTCTCTTCTTCGTTGGATTGTCGTTTTGTAGCATCAATGACATCCTCCTATTTCACACTCCATCCACCTGTTCACCGAGTGCTGGGCTATTACCGGCCCTCGATGTCTTAATATCCAACTGCCGCCAAGAAATTAACCATCTCAACCTGTCTACCCCTTCCCCCACTCCAGCCTCTCACCCTCACAACGCACAGTCCGCCACTCCCCCTGCTCCAAACCAAACCTCACCATCAAGCCAGTAGATACAGGGGTTCAGTGATAGTTTGGCGCATTGACCTTTACACTGCTGAAGCCAGATGCTAACTCGAAGACACCTCCTCCTACTGCTCCCTCGACCGCGTCCACACCTCCAAAAGCAAACCATCATCTCCCAGACCATACAGAACCTCATCAGCTCAGGAGGAGATTTACCACCCACAGCTTCCAACTTCATAGTCCGGGAACCCCGCACCGCCCGGTTCTACCTCCTTCCCAAGATCCACAAACCTGATCAGCCTGGCTGCCCCATTGTCTCAGCCTGCTCCTGTCGCAACGAACTTATCTCTACCTACCTCGACACTGTCCTATCCTCCCTAGTCCAGAAACTCCCCACATACATTCAAGATACCACCCACGCCCTCCACCTCCTCCAAGACTTCCGTTTCCCGGCCCCCAACGCCTCATCTTCACCATGGATATCCAATCACTGTACACCTCCATCCGCCATGACCAGGGCCTCCAAGCCCTCCGTGTTTTCCTCTCCCGACGTCCCCAACAGTACCCTTTCACTGACACTCTCATTCGTTTGGCTGAACTTGTCCTCACTCTTAACAATTTCTCATTTGAATCCTCCCACTTCCTCCAGACGAAAGGGGCAACCATGGGCACCCGTATGGGCCCCGGCTATGGCTATCTCTTTGTTGGCGACTAGAACAGATCATCTTCCGTAATTACACCGGCACCACTCCCCACCTCTTCCTCCGCTATGTTGATGTCTGCACTGGTGTCATCTCGTGCTCTCACGAGGAGGTTGAGCATTTCATCAACTTCACCAACACATTCCACCCCGACCTTAAATTTACCTGGACCATCTCGACACCTCCCTCCCCTTCCTGGACTTGCCATAGCTACCTGAACATTTCCACAGAACTACATTTCCCAAACCAAACGAGTCCCACAGCCCTAACTGCTGCAAAAATTCCATCCCGCATTCCAAATTCCTCTGCCTCCAGCGTATCTGCTCCCAGGAGGACCATTTCGACCACAGAACACACCAGATGGCCTCCTTCTTTATAGACTGCAATTTTCCTTCCCACGTGGTTGAAGATGCCCTCATACACATCTCATCCACATCCCGCACCTCCACCCTCAAACTCCATCCCTCTAACTGTAACAAGGTCAGAACCCCCCTGGTGCTCACCTTCCACCCTACCAACCTTCACATACACCAAATAATCCGACGACATTTCCGCCAGCTCCAAACGGACCCCACCACCAAGGATACATTTCCCTCCTCAGCCACTTCCACTTTCCGCAAAGACCGTTCCCTCCGTGACTACCTGGTCAGGTCTAGGTCCCCAACAACCCACCCTCCCTTCCTGGCACTCCCGCCCCCCCCCCCCCCCCCCGCCATCTGCACCCATACCTCCTCTCTCATCTCCATCCAACACCCTAAAGGAACCTTGCATGTTCATCAAAGTTATATCTACACATCCACATATATCATTTATTGCATCCGTTGCCCCCGAAGCGGTCTCCTCTACATTGGGGAGACTGAACGCCTCCTAGCAGAGCGCTTTAGGGAACATCCCTGGACACACCGCAACAATCAACCACACCGCCCTGTGGCCCAACATTTCATCTTCCCCTCCCACTCTGCCGAGACATGCAGGTCCTGGCGTCCTACAGCCGCTCCCTCAGCACCGACGCCTTGAGAAGAACGCCTCAACTTCTGCCTCAGAACACTTCAACCCCAGGGCTTCAATTTGGACTTCACTAGTTTTCCTCATTTCCCTTCCCCTATCCCCTACCTCACCCCAGTGCCAACCTTCCAGCTCATACCGTCCCCAGGACCTGTCCCTAACCGCCTATCCTCCTTTCCACCTAACCACTCCACCCTCTCCTCTGACCTAACACCTTCACCCCTACCCTCATTCACCCCATTGGACACTTTGCTATCTTCTCCCACTCTCCTCCCTGACCTATCACCTCCATCCCCACCCCCATTTACCTATAGTACTGTATGCTACTTTCTCTCCAC
>NW_026869065.1:304087-426033 GCF_020745735.1 Hemiscyllium ocellatum | reverse complement strand
TTTTTTTCCGATGAGCAAGTGTATTTTCCTTCCGTTTCTGACTATAAATTCTGCATCATTTTCGTTCCCTGGAATCCGTTTTGCACTCCCTGAAATATCAACTGTGTTTCTCCTTCCACAGATCCCAGTGATTAATGCCAAAGCCCTGTTGCCTGGGGAGAGGGTGATGTTTGACTTTCTTGTACAGCTGCAGTTTGTCTGGTGAAGGTGCTCCCACAATGTGGTTGGGTAAGAGACATTACAGAGTATTCATTACAGCAACAGTGATGATTTGAAGATAATGTCCAAATCAGAACAGTTTGTAGTTTTATTATCATGCTTATAATTTCACAAAAATATTATTGGAAACTTTAGACAAGGCCAGAGAAGTAGGTTTTGAGGAATGTCTTGAAGGAGGAAAGCAGACCTGTGAGGTTTTGGCTGTGAATTTCAGACCTTGTTGCTTTGGCAACTGTAAAAGCAGCCACACAGGTGAGGTAATGAATTAACAGATCATTGGGAGTCTCGAACAGAATGGGTTGTCGAGGTCTCAAAGGGTGTGTGATGCAGCGAGCTAGGGATGGTCACAACCAGGAATTATATCAAGGGTGAGAATTTTAAATTGAGGGATGTGGGCCGGATGCTGGCAGGTGAGACTAGATTGGGTTGGGATATCTGTTCGTCATGGACAGGTTGGGTCGAAAGGTCTGTTTCCATGCTGTACATCTCTGTGGCTCTATGTTGTTGATTATGAATAGCAGCCTTTTGATGGATCAACAAGTTTGGTACGAGGAAGTACTTGGGCAGAGATTTAGTTTTTCTTGAGATAACAGGGAGGTTGAATGTGGGAAGTTGCCAGGAGTGTGTTTGTATAAGGAAGTCTGGAGATAACACAAGGTGGATGAGAGTATATGAGCTAATACAATGTTAGAATCAGCTCGAAATAGTGGTCTTGTCCCCCTCACCTCACCACACCTCTGGGATTCAGCTGGTTGTCAGGTTGTGAATCAGGTGGTAACACAATCGGGAGCTGAGTGGCCATGGTGGAGCCTGAAATGAGTGTCACTCAGCTGGCTGTTGCTGAGCAGCTGCTGCTTGGTAGCCCTGTTGGTGACATCTTCCATCACTTTACTGCTGATCGAGTGTGGACTGACGGAGGGAAATTGACTTGGTTGGATTGCCCTGTGTTTTTCTGTTGAACATGCCTGGGCAATGTTCCACAATGTCAGTAGATGCCAGTGCTGGAGCGGTACTTGGCTTGGCGGGTGGCAAGTTCTGGAGCACAAGCCATTTGTATTATTGCCAGGATATTGGCAGGGCCCGTAGCCTTTGCACTACTTAACCACTTCTTGATGTTATTCAAACTGAATGAAACTGGCTTAAAACTCACATCTGTGATGTTGGAAACCACTGGAGAAGGCTGAGATGGAGCATCCCACTTCTGGCTGCAAATGCTGTTGACTTATCTGGTGCATGGATGTGTGAGGCCCCTCCATCAGTAAGGGTGGGGATATCTGTGATGCTTCCTGCAGTGAGTTGTTTTATTGTCCATCACCGTTTGCAACTGGGTGTGGCAGTACTGCAGAGCTCTGATCTGATCCATTGGTTGTGGGATCACTTAGCTCTGTTGCTTGGTGCTGATGTTGTTTGATATGCAGATGGTTCTGTTTGGTAGCTTCACCAGGTTGGCACTTCATTTTTAGTTATGCCTGGTGCTGCTCTGGGCATGCCCTCCTTTCCTGTCCTTTGTGATGGGTGAGAGCAGGATTTACAAACCCATGAGATTACAGATTGTGCTGGAGTACACTTCTGCTGTTGTTGATGTCCCACAGTGCCTCAGGGAGATCCAATTTACATTCCTACATCTCATCAAAGTCTGTCCCATTTAGAACGGTGATAGTGTCACTCAACACAATGGAAGTTTTTCTCAACTTTAAGCCAAGACTTGTGTCTCCAAAGAGAATGTGCAATGGTCGCTCGTACCGATACTGTCATGGACAGATGTATCTGTAGCTGGTCAGTTCATAACAATGAGATCAAGTATGTTTTTCCCTGTTGTTGGTTCCCTCACCCCCTGCTGCAGACTCAGTTGAGCAGCTATATCCTTTAGGACCTGACCAGCTCAGTCAGTAATTCTGTTGCAGAGCTAGTCTCGATTGTGGACATTGAAATCCTGTACCCAGAGTACGTTTGACACCATTTTACTTCCTCAGTGCTTCCTCCAAATGTTGTTCAACATGAAGGAGAAGTGATTCATCAGCCAAGGGAGGACGGTACGTAGTAATCAGCAGGAGCCATGAGATTTCCTGGTGTCCGGAGTCAATGCTGAGTACTCCGAGGGCAAATCCTCCCTGTCTGTGCCACCACCTCTGCCTGGTCTGTCCTGCTGGTGGGACAGGACATATCCAGAGATTTCAGGAGAAAGTGAAGACTGCAGATGCTGGAGATCAGAGTCGAGAGTGTGGTGCTGGAAAAGCACAGCAGGTCAGGCTGATGAAGGGCTTAGGCTCGAATCGTCGATTCTCCTGCTCCTCGGATGCTGCCTGACCTGTTGTGCTTTTCCATCACCACACTCTCGATATCTAGGGATGGTGATGGTGGTATCTGGTCATTGTCTGTAAAAGGGCTCCTGAAGAAGGGATCATGCCCGAAACGTCGATTCTCCTGCTCCTTTGATGCTGTCTGACCTGCTGCGCTTTTCCAGCAACACATTTTCAACATTGTCTGTAAGAGTTGATTCCATGAGTATGGGTATGTCAGGCTGTTCCTTGATTGGTCTGTGAGACAGCTCTGCACATTTTGACACCAAACTCCAGATGTTAGTCTGGAGGACGTTGCACCATCGAGCGGGCTGATTCTGTGGTTGTATTTTCTGGTGCCTTGTCAGATGCTGAATGGTCCATCCAGTTTCATTCCTTTGTTGAGACTTTGCAGTGATTAATACAGTGAGTAGCTGGCTGGGCCACTGTCGGGTTGGCAGGATTTTTTTCCACCATTGACAATGGTTCCATGGAGATCAGGAGATTCCTAATTCCAGTTATTTTTTCTTGAATTCAGATTCCACCATCTGCCAAGTTGGGATTCGAACCAGGACTTCTGTCATTGGTTTTAATATTTTGGTTAAAAGTTAAATACATTAGGTTTGTTCACTCACTTTAAATATCACTTACCCAGGTTTTGTTTCTTTGTGAAACACTGTCCACCATCCTGTCTCCTCCATCCTTCTCTCCACAACAAGAGTTTGGAGCACATGGAGTTTCTCTGTCACTAAGACTGAGACAATCCGATCTGCTGCTTCCCTCCCTCCCACTGAGTCAAACTGCCTCACGTGGTGTTCCCGGATTTTGTCCAAACTTTCTCCAATCCCGGTCAAGCCTTATCAGAGCTCATCTTGACCCTTTTACCCTCATCTCAGTAAACCATAGAGTTTCCAACTCTTTTCTCCCCCTCCTCATCAGTCCCCGTCACCGATTCACAGATATTGTTCCTTGTTCTGTCTTTTCTGGTTATGTCCTTCTCTCCCATTCTGTGAAAAACTAATATTTGACCTCATGGTTGTTGAAAAATCCTGCTCCATCTCCACTCTCCCTTTCCTTTCTGAATTCCTTGCATTTGGTGTCCCTCATGGATCTATCCTTGGCCCCTCTTGTATCTCCTCTACATACTGACAGGAGGTGACATTGTGCAAAAGCACCATGTTGGGTTTCACATGTACACTGACAATGCCCAGCTCTCCCTCCCCGTCATCCCTCTCCATTACTCCACTGTTACTCAGTTATCAAGCTGCTAACCACATTCCCACTACTCGATTAGGTGCAGTTTCCTCCAATGAAACATTGTCATGGTTAAACCCGTTGCCTGACCAATTCCTTTCCCTTACTGCTGAGCCCCTCCCTCTCACTGAGAACTATACAGCAGAACTACACTCTTCACAATATTGCAGTTCACTCTTCACAATATTGCAGTTGTTTCTGACGCGAAGCTGACCTTCTGATTAGACGTTTACACAATCCCAAACATCAGGAATTCCAATCTCTTAAACGTTGATTGTCCCCTCCTCACTCCAGCTCCATTGCTACTGAAACCCCTTACCCGTGTCTGTGTTGCCTTAAACGTGATGAATCCGAAACAGAACCCTTGATTCTGTGACTGGCTCAGAATCTGGTTTCAGACTCCCCCCTCAGTATTTACCCTCAGACACATCAGTATTTATTCTGTCAAACCCCTTCAAAATCTGGTGGTGCGGTCTGATTGTAGCTGTGGAAATGGCAGAAGCTGATGTGTTGTATCTGGGTGGAAGGTAAGGACTTGGGGTGGGTGGGGGAGCTTGCGGGGTGTTCTATCCTTGTTGCAGTTGGAGGTGTGGGTTTCAAAGGCAGAGGTGCAGGAAGTGGAGGAGATACATTGGATGGTATTGACCACATGGAGGGGAAATTGCAGTCCTTGAAATATTTGGTATTTTGGTATGTTCTGGCTTCACTGGAACACTGCAGTAAGCATGAGACAGAGGTGTTGGCCAGATGTGTTATAGTGACGGGCAGCTGGAAGCTCGGGGTCTGTTTTTGCAGCAGAACGTCGATCATCAGTCGCCATTTCCACCACCTCCACTGAGATGCTGCCAGACACAGGTTCCTGTCCTCTCCATTAACAGCTATGCACCCTCCCAGCCAGATCGTAATCCACTCCTTTGTCTTTCCAAATGTTCCTGTCTCTCTCTGGGTCCTGTCCCTGCCTATTATTTACTCTTTAACCCCTATCTCCTGCAGTACAAAGATCTGCAGGTTAGTTGAATTGGCCAAGCTAAATTTCCCATAACGCTCAGGGATGTGTAGGTGAGGTGCATTAGTCAGGAGAAATATACAGTAATAGGGTAGGGGAATGGGTCTGGGTGGGATACCATTCGGAGGGACGCTGTGGACTTTTGGGCCGAATGGCCTGTTTCCACACTGTCAGGATTCTAATGTTCCCAGCTCCCATCGGTTCTGAGGAAGGGCCACTGGACAGATTCCTGTTCCCAGATGCTGCCAGACCTGCTGAGCTTTCCCAGCACCTCCTGCTGGTTGTTCCTGATTGACACCATCCATCCACCTTCTGGGATTGATTCAGGCAGGGGGAGGATCCCACCACTGACCTCACAATGGGGTCCAGCTGATTGATGGCAGCTTTCCACCAATAGGAAAAGGAGGTGGGACTGGTGGACGAAGTGGAACCAGCTGGTCATCCAAACAATGGGAGTGAATGAGGGGCGTGGCCAGTGGGATGACACGTCACCAGTAACTCCGCCTGTGCAGTGTCACGTGACTCGGCCGTTGGTGAATGTGGGAGAGGCAAACAGGGAAGGGGAGAGTGGCCTCAGAGACAGAGGTAATGAGTCACTTCAGACTGGGAAGTTTTAATTACACTCTGTACGGGTCGTTAGTCTGAATTAGAAACTCTTAATCCCGCGTTTGCAGCAGATGGGAAAATGGCTGCGGCCCTCAGGCGGTGATAGGTCCTGGGATATGGCCGCCATCTTTATTGGGGGCAAGATACAGTGAGGGGCATGGACATGTCCTCTTTCTGGGATGGGGGATGGGGATGGGGGATGGGGGGGAGGGGAGGGGGGGCATGTGATTTTAGGAGAGGCATTTACACATCAAGCACAACCAAGAGAAAGGTATGTCTTTATATTCTGTTTTGTTTTGTCAATTTATTTCATAGGATAGTAAATCAGAATAATTGAGGTTGGGATCTCAAAAGTAAGTTTTTACAGTCAATGGAGTCATCAGGATCTGAATATCATTGGCATTTAACTGTGGAAGGAGAAAGGTTTGTTCTGTTTGTGGGAAAATATCTCCAATATTTTTGTTAAGCAGAAAGATGTACAAATTCATGTTTGGAACACCCTTTGGGTGTGTGCTCTGTTCTGGGCCCTGCAGCTGAGGAAGGAGATATTGGCCTGAGAGGGAGCACAGATTTATCCAAATTACACCTCATCTCTTTGTAAGAACTCTCAGATTTAGACCCAATCACCCACTTCATGATGTTAACCTGTAAACTTGATATTTTCAATTACCTGCAAACTTCCCATTAAACTCCTTTTAGACTCAAATTCCAGTACCTTTTCAGGTGGGATGTTCCAGCTTCTGACAACTGTCTGTTCATTCAGAAACTGCTGAGGTCCATGGTGACTCTGGGGTTACAAAGGGCTGAACTGAAAGATGAGATGCTGTCCCTGAGCTCCCATTGAGATACACTGGAACAGTACAGGAGGCTGAGGGCAGTGTAGGTGTGAGCAGGCAATGACAATGACAGGGCTGCACTGTGAGGGCTGCTTGGCTCAATGAGAGTGTTCTGGAGTTGGGTGTAAACAGAGTGAGGGGAGACGGGGAGAAGGTGAAGCTGAAACTCCGTTTTAGTTCAGGCCGTTCAGAAATTCACATGGTCCCATTGGGAACAGCCAGTTTGTAAGTGATACCTGCGGGTATTTGTTAACAGTTTTTAATGTATTTTTCCTGAGGGCAGTTGAGAGTTAACCACATTGCTGTGGGTCTGGAGTCACATGTAGGCCAGACCAGGTGAGGATGACAGTTTCCTTCCCGACAGGACATGAGTGAACCAGTTGGGTTTCTAACAATTGACAATAGTTTCATGGTCATCATTCGCCTTTTCATTCTCGATTGTATTGGATTCCAATGCTGCCATCAGCCATGTTGGGATTCTATCCCTAATCCTCGGAACACTGTACATTTCAATCATCTGGCAGGAATACCATTAAGCCATTGCCTTCCTTTTTTTAGCAATATTTAAAAGCAAGTTCCATCATTCTACGTGTACAATGTGAGATAAAATACTGCGGTGTCCATGTGTCGGCCTCTCCAAAAGGTCAATCAACAGAAATTTGTTTGGGGTGAAATATTTCACTGTTTTTTTGTGGAGGGGGGAGGTGGTTTATTAAACAAAAACGAATCCAAATAAAAATCTTATGCCACGGACATGTAATTTCTGAAGCCAGAGGGGGATTACGGAGACAAGGAGGGTGGTGAAGCCGGAGGGGGATTACAGAGACAGGGAGGGTAGTGAAGCCGGAGGGGGATTACAGAGACAGGGAGGGTGGTGAAGCCGGAGGGGGATACAGAGACAGGGAGGGTGGTGAAGCCGGAGGGGATTACAGAGACAGGGAGAGTTGTGGGGCCGGAGGGGGATTACAGAGACAGGAGGGTGGTGAAGCCGGAGGGGATTACAGAGACAGGGAGGGTGGTGAAGCCGGAGGGGATTACAGAGACAGGGAGGGTTGTGGGGCTGGAGGGGGATTACAGAGACAGGAGGGTGGTGAAGCCGGAGGGGATTACAGAGACAGGGAGGGCGGTGAGCCGGAGGGGGATTACAGAGACAGGGAGGGCGGTGAAGCCGGAGGGGGATTACAGAGACAGGGAGGGCGGTGAAGCCGGAGGGGGATTACAGAAACAGGGAGGGCGGTGGGGCCGGAGGGGGATTACAGAGACAGGGAGGGCGGTGGGGCCGGAGGGGGATTACAGAGACAGGGAGGGCGGTGGGGCCGGAGGGGGATTACAGAGACAGGGAGGGCGGTGGGGCCGGAGGGGGATTACAGAGACAGGGAGGGCGGTGGGGCCGGAGGGGGATTACAGAGACAGGGAGGGCGGTGGGGCCGGAGGGGGATTACAGAGACAGGGAGGGCGGTGAAGCCGGAGGGGGATTACAGAGACAGGGAGGGCGGTGAGGCCGGAGGGGGATTACAGAGACAGGGAGGGCGGTGAGGCCGGAGGGGGATTACAGAGACAGGGAGGGCGGTGAAGCCGGAGGGGGATTACAGAGACAGGGAGGGCGGTGAAGCCGGAGGGGGATTACAGAGACAGGGAGGGTTGTGGGGCCAGAGGGGGATTGTTGTCCAAACATCACTGTGGTGTACATGGACTGCAGCATTTCAGGGAGGCGGTTAACCACCACTTTCTCCAAGACAAGTAAAGGTGGCCAATAAATACTGGTCTGGGCAGCAAAGGCAACTCCCAGTGAATAAAACCAAGCAGTGACCTCTCTGAGCTGACTTGCTGTGAAGTTAAAAACCTCTCTGGAAATGGGGTGGGCAGAGAAGAGAAACAGTGACATTTCACAGCTGCCCTCAGAGAGACCTCACCCTTGGAAGTACTCAGAGCCGGGGATCAGCTCAGTGAGTTTCAGTCTCTTCAAACATCAATCTTAGTCAGTTTTATTTTATTAAATCTACAATCATGAGTCAGGTGAGGATTTCTTTTTAATGTCTTACGGTCTCTTGATTAAATGTTTAAGATATAAAACGTAAGCAATAAGTTATTCTCAGGCAGTATTTTTCGAGCAGTAAGACTGTGCCTTTGTCTTGGTCTGTAGGTTGTTAAGGCGGAGAGATGGCCTGTTGTAGAGTGGCCTACTGTTCCTGTCGGGTGCGGAAGATTAGGGAGAGTTTCAATGAACCTGATGATTTGTCTGCAAGAAGTGTGATTGCAAATCCTATTGGATCACATGGATTGGTGGAGGAGTGATTAAAGGCAGTGAGGAATTGACAGGAGCCGGGGAGTGTGATAGGCGGCAGTCTCAGGATACTGCAGATACAGTCAGGTAGGTGGGTTACCTCCAGAAAAGCTAGGAGAGGTAGGTAGGTACTGCAGGAGTCTCCTGTGGCTATCCCCATCTCAGACAAGTGTACTGTTTTGGAAAATGTAGGTGGTAATAGACTTTCAGGGGAATGTAGCACTGACAGCCAAGTTACTGGTACTGAGACTGGCTTCTAACATAATGTGAGGTATATCCAGTTCCACACGATCGATGGTGATAGGGGACTCTCTCGTCAGGGGCACAGTCTGCCGTTTCTGCAGCTGACAGTGAGAGATCAGAATGGGGTGGTGCTGCCCTGGTGCCAGTGTCAAGGATGTCTTTCAGAGGGAGCAGAACATTCTCAAAGGGGAAAATAACCAGTGGGAGGACATTGTACATTGGTACCAATGACATAGGAAGGGGAAAGCATGGGGTCCTGAGGAGCAGGGAGATTTGCTAGTGCCACTCGGGAGGCATTAAACCAGTGAGGGAGTCGGGGTAATCCTAAAGAGATAGTGAGAAAAGAGGTGAGTCTGAGGCTGGTACTGTTCACCAGATCAGACTGTCAAGGCAGGCAAGAGCAAGCTACAGAATGAGGTGGGACGGACCAGTTACACTGCATTTATTTCAGTGCAAGAGACCTGACAGGTCAGGCAGGTGGGCTCAGGGTATGGTTTTGAACATGTGACTGGGATATTACAGCAATTACAGAGGCAGCACTCAGGGATGGATAGGACTAGCAGCTTAATGTTCCAGGGTATAGATGCTATAGCAAGGGGACAACAGAGCAGGGGGAGAGGTGTTTTTGATTAGGGATAACATTATGGCTGGGCTTCGGGAGGATATTCCTGGGAGTACATCCAGGCAAGTTATTTGGGTGGTACTGAGAAATAAGAAAGGGATGACCATCTTACTGGGATTGTATTATAGACTCTCTCCCAATAGTCAGCGGGGAATTGAGACACAATTTTACCGGCAGACCTCAGTTATCTGTAAAAATATAGTTGCAATGATAAAGGGGTTTTAACTTTACCAACATGGCCTCGGAGTGCTGTAGTGTTAAGGGCTTGGATGGAAATGTATTTGTTCAGTGTGTACGAGAACATTTCTGATTGAGTTTGTAGGATGTACCTACTAGAGAAGGAACAAAACCTGACCTGTTTCCTTTATTCATTCACAGGATGAGGCTGTCACTGGCTCGGCCAGCATTTATTGCTGCGTTTACCCAGTGGGCAGTTAAGAATCAACCACGTTGCTATAGGTCTGGAGTCCCATGCAGACCAGACCAGGTAAGGATGGCATTTTCCTTCCCTAAAGGTCATGAGTGAACCACATGGGTTTTTTCAACAATTGACAATGGATTCCTTGTCGTCACTAGATTATTTTTTCCAGATATTTATTGAATTCACTTTCCAAAATCTGCCGTGATGGGATTCAAATCCAGGTCCCCAGAACGTTATCTGGGTCTCTGGATTAACTGTCTAGTGATAATTTCACTCCATCATCACTGCCTCTTAGGAAATGAGGCAGGGTGAGTGACTGAGTTATCAGTGGGGCAGCACATCAGCACCAAAGATCCCACAGTATTGTGGCTCAGTGGTTAGCGCTGCTTCCTCAGCAACAGAGACCTGGGTTTGATACCAGCCTCAGGCAACTGTCTGTGTTGGAGTTGGCACATTCTCCCCAGTGTTTGTGAGGGTTTCCTTCGGATATTCAAATTTACTCCTACAGTCCAAAGATGTGTAGGTTAGTTGGATGAACCATGTTAAATTTCCCATAGTGTCCAGATGCAGTATATGAGGTTTTGGGATGTGCAGGCAAATCTCTGCCTGATGTGAAAAGATCGTTTTGAGGTCCTGGACAGAGCTCAGTGACGTGTGGCTGAACGTTTTACATTTCCCGTGGCGGTAAGGGAAGGTCAAAGGTGTGGAGCATGTGTTGGTGGGAGGGTGTGGACCTAACAAGGGAGGTGCAGAGGGAATGGTCTCTGTGGAACGCAGATAGCGGTGGGGAGGGAAATATGTCTATGGTGGGGTCTGACTTTAGGTAGCAGAAATAAGAGGTTAATGCGCTGTATCTGGAGATTAGTGGGGTGGAAGGTGAAGACCGCAGGGCTGTATTCTTTACTGTGGCTGGAGGGGTGGGGTAAAGGTGGAGGTGCGGGAAGTGGAGGGTATGTGTTGGAGGGCATTGTTGATCAAGTCAGAGGAAAGTTACGGTCCTTGAAGTAGGCCTTTCTGGGATGTCCTGGAATAGAATCCAAAGAGATTAAACGAATATATCACAGACAAAAGATTAACTGGACCAGAGAATAGGACCGCTTAAAGGTCAACAAGGCTGTCTATGGAATCACAGAGGGTGTGAAATATATGCAAATATTTCACGTCATTTTTACTGGAGAAGTATATGGAAGCTCGAGAGTTTGGAGAAATAAACAGTGATAACTTGAAAAGTGTCCATGTTACAGAGGAGGTGGTACTGGATGTCTTAAATCGCATCAAGGTGGATAAAGCCCTGGAACCTGATCAGGTGTATCCTGGAACTTTCTGGAAATCTAGGGAAGTGATTGTTGGGCCTCTCCTGTGATATTTGTATCGTTGATAGTGACAGGTGAGGTGCCATTATTTTAAAAAAGGTGGTAAGGAGGGGCCATGGAACAAGAGAACAGTGAGCCTGAAGTCAGGCAGGCAAGTTGTTCGAATGGACAGGATATCCATCTATTTGGAAAGGTAAGGAATGATCAGGGAGAGTCACTGTGGCTTTGTACATGCACAATTGTGTTTCACTAACTTGAGTGAGTGTTTTGAAGTGACAAAGAAAATTGATTAAGCCAGGCGGTGAATGTTGTTTATATGGACATTCAACAAGGTTCCACAAAGCAGACTGGTTAGCAGGGTTAGATCACATGGAATGCAGGGAGAGCAAGCCATTACAAAACTACCTTGAAGGTAGGAGACAGAGGATGATGATTGAGGGTTGCTTTGCGGACTGGAGGCCTGTGAGCAGCAGTGTGCTGCAGGGATGGATATTGGGCCCTTAAATAAATGACTTGGATGTGAATATATGAGATATGGTCAGTAGGTTTACAGAAGACACCAAAATTGGAGGTGTAGTGGACAGTGAAGAAGGTTAGTTCAGAATACAACAGGATCTTGATCAGATGGGCCATTGGAGCAAGGAATTGCAGACTGAGTTCAAATTAGATAAATGTGAGCTGTTATATTTTGGAAAGGCAAATCAGGGCAGGACTTATGCACTTAATGGTAAAGTCCTGGGGAACATTGCTGAACAATGGGACCTTGGAGTGCAGGTTCATAGTTCCCTGAAAGTAGAGTCACAGGTAGGCAGGGGAGTGAATGCAGCATTTGGTACGCTCCCCGTTATTGGTCAATGCATTGAATGCAGCTGTTGTGATGTCATATTGTGGCTGGACAGGGCACTGATGAAGGCCCTTCTGGAATTCTGTTTTCAGTTCCAATCTCCCTGTTCTTGGAATAATGTTGAGAAACTTGAAAGGGTTCAGAAAACATTTGCAAGGACTTTCCTGGGGTTGGACGATTTGAGCTATTGGGAAAGGCTGAATAGGCTGGGACTATTTTCCCTGGAGATTTGGAGGCTGAGAGGTGATCTTATAAAGTCATGAAGGGCATGGATAAGGTGAGCAGTCAGGGACTTTTTCCCAAGTTCGGTGGCTCCAGAACGAGAGGGTACAGGCTTAAGGTGAGAGGGAAAAGATTTAAAGGGGATTTAAGGGGCATCGTGTTCATGTTGAGGGCATTGCAAGTATGGAATGAGCTGCCAGAGGAAGGGGTGGAGGCTAGTACAATTGCAGCATTTAAAAGGTGTCTGACTGGGTACTTGAAGAGGGAGGTTTTAGAGGGATAAGGGTGAACCGCTGGCAAATGGGACTCCATTAACGCTCTCCGTTAATGGTCAATGCATTGAATACAGAAGCTGGGATGTCATTGTGGCTGGACAGGACGTTGATTAAGCCACTTCTGGAATTCTGTTTTCAGTTTGAATTTCCCTGTTCTGGGAAGGATGTTGTGAAATTTGAAAAGGTTTGGACAAGATTTACAAAAACGTTACCAGGATTGGAGGATTTGGGCTACAGGGAGGGGCTGAATAGGCTGGGGCTATTTTCTCTGGAGAGTCAAAGACTGAGAGGTGACTTCATTGAGATTTATAAAATCACGAGGGGCGTGGATAAGGTAAGCAGCTGGCATCCTTTTTCCTCAGGTTAGGTGGGTCCAAAACTAGAGCACATGGGTTTAAGTTGAGAGGGCAAAGATTTAAAAGGGATCGAACTGGCAACATTTTCAAGCTGAGTGTGGTGTGTGTATGGGAGGGGCTACCAGATGAAGTAGTGGAGGCTGAAAAATCACAACATTTAAAAGGCTTCCAATTGGGTACATGAATAGGAAGGGTTTTGATGGATACAGGCCAATAGATGGTAAATGGGAATCCATTAGTTTAGGATTCCTTGTTGGCACAGACGAATTGGACCGGAGGTCTGTTTCTTTGATCTTAATAAATTAAGATGCATTCCTCTCTTTTGTGCAGAGCTAGCTGAAGCACAGATAATTATCCTTGGAGCTGAGAAGGTGAAGCAGTGATTTTGACCTGGTGCAGATTTGGTTCCAAGGTCTTGAATTTGCAAAGAGAGAGAGGAATTGTTAACCCTGTCACAATTTTTAGTAACTACGTTCAAGTAATTGGCAAATAATACAAGGTGAAAATGTGAACACTATTTTACTCAGTAAGTTCTGAGCATCTGGAACAGTCTGAACGACACAGATTCAGCAGGTATTTTGAAACAGACTTGGAATTTTACTTTTTAAGGAAAGATTTGGGGGTAGTTGGGACAGATTTGCACCATCTACAGAGGGAGAGAGGACAGCTCCAATGGGCTGAATAGCCCCCAGCCCCAGTGCTCTGTGATACTGCCCCATTCACTGTGAATGATGAAGCTCATCCCAGGGCAGAGAGAGGGAGGAGCTCACCTCTCAATCGGCGCCGGCTTGATTAACGGCAGCTCCAGACCAATAGGAGGAGAGCCTGTGTGGTCCTGCAGCCAATGGGAGTGAATGAGGGGTGTGGCCAGCAAGACGACACCTGTCCATGAGCTGTGCAGGTGCAGTGTCACTGGGTGGGGGTGGGAGAGACAGCAGGGACTGGGACAGAGGCTGTTGGACCTGAATTACAAACTCCCGGTAAATTAGAACCAAAAGAACTGCAGATGCTGTAAATCAGAAACAACAGGAGGGTCTGGAGAAGCTCAGCAGGTCTGGCAGCATCTGTGACGAGAAATCAGAGTTAACGTTTCAGATCCGGTGTCCCTTCCACAGAACAGATGTTACTGAGAAAAAAAAGTCCGTTTATGTGCAGAAGATAGTGTGGGGGGATGGGGGCAAGATAAAAGGAGTAAAGGTGGGGATAGAGTGAGAAGAGCGGTTGGATAAAGGAGTGGATAACGATCTGACTGGGGGAGGGTGACTAGCTGTTAATGGAGACTATTAGTGGCTAACCATAGGTAGTGTGTAATGACAGGCTGTGACATGAGGTGGCTACGACATGAGGTTGTTAACCTGTGGTTAGCCACGAACTGTCTCCATTGTAAGCTGTTGCCCACCTATATCACTCCACGATTGGAGCTGCTGAGGACACAAACCTTTGGAATATCCTCCCTCACCCCCTCTGTCCGCCTTAAAGATGTATCTAAAAATCGTTCTCTTTAATCAACGTTTCCATCATCCGGGAAACATTTTAGGAGATTTGTCAATGTGAAAGGCTCCATACAATGCAGGTAGTTGCTGTTATTGTCTGACATCAGGAGAAACAGGGATGAGGCCTCTCTCTCTCTTATGCCTGATGAACAGCAGCAAAAGCAGGAAGCACTGAGCATGCTCCAGCCCACAATGGGCCTCGGATTATTGATGTCAGCGCAGGACCAATAAGAGTCAGGGGAACGAGGCTGGAGGACCAGGATGTGCCAGTTGGTCCTTCAACCAATCGGAGTGAATGAGGGGCGGGACAATACTCAACCACGTGATAAACCTCACTGACAGCACAGTGTTGTTGTGGCCAAGGCATTGGAAATGTGTGAAGGTGCAGGGCAGGGGAAAGGAAAGACATATTGACCAGGAAGAGAAGGAAATTTTCATGGTATGGGATGAGAGGTTTTACAGAACTTAGTGCACATTGTGAATCACAAATTTGAAAATCCCAAATTCTGCACCATTTTCCCTCCTTATAATGCATTTTGCACTCCCTGAAATAGCAACTGTGTTTCTCCCTCCACAGATCCCAGTGATCAGTGCCAAAGCCCCATTGCCTGTGGAGAGGGTGATGTTTGATTTCCCTGTCCAGCTGCAGTTCATGTGGTGAAGGTGCTCCCACAATGTGGTTGGGTAAGTGCTGTTATAGATTATACACTCAGCAATATTGAAGAGTTGACAATGTATGTGCAAATCAGCAACAGTTTGTTTTTTTTAATCATGTTTATAATTTCACAGAAATACTATTGAAAAATTCTGGCATAAGGCCACAGATTGAGATACTAGGTCAAGTGATCAAAAGCATTGCCAAATGAGCAGGTTTTCGAGAACACCTTAAAAGAGGAAAGCAGGTCTGAGAGGGTTCAGGTGGGAATTCCAGACAGTGTTGCCTTGGCAACAGTAGAAACAGCCAGACAGGTGAAGCAATGAATAAACACAAATGAGTTGTCAAGGTCTTGCAGGGTGTGTGGTGCAGGGAGACAGGGATGTTCACAGGGTGAGAATTTTAAATTGTTGCCTGTAAATAGGAGCCTTTCGATGGATCAACTAGTTTTGGTACAAGTGAGCACTTGGGCAGGAGGGTTTAAGATACTCTTGAGATTACATGTAAGTTGAATGTGGGAGGCTGGCCAAGAGTGTTTGGATAATTAAGTCTGGAGATAAATACTCGTCCATCCCTGCATTCAGTAAATGAGCTGAGACTAGGGTGGAGTTGGGTGATGTCACCAATGAAGAAAGTGTGTTTTTGGAGTTGGGCTCTTCCTCCACATCACCCCCACCTCCCTCCCCTCACCAAATCACAGGTATTGTTCCTTGTTCTGTCTGTCTGTCTGTCTTTTCTGGTTATGTCCTTCTCTCCCATTCTGCTACGAAGTAATATTTTGACCTCACCGTTGTTGGAAAAACCTACTCCATCCCCACTCTCCCATTCCTTTCTAAATTCCTTGTATGTGGTGTCCCTCAAGGATCGATTCTTGGTCCCTCCTGTTTCTCACCTACATACTGTCAGGAGGTGACATCGTCCAAAAGCACCGTCTGAGGGTTCACATGTACACTGACAATGCCTAGCTCTCCCTCCCCATCATCCCTCTCCATTACTCAGTTATCAAACTGCTCATCACACTCCCACTACGCGATTGGCTGCAATTTCCTGCAACGGAACATTGAAATGGTTAAACCCATTGCCTTCAGTTGCTATTACAAATTCCTTTCCCTTACTGCTGAGCCCCTCCCTCTCCCTGGGAACTGTCTGAGGCAGAACTACACTCTTCACAATATTGCTCTCATATCTGTAAGCCCAAGGTGACCTTCTGATCAGGTATCTACACAATCACAAACACCAGGAATTCCAATCTCTAAAACGTTGCTTCCCCCCCCCCTTCACCCCAGCTCCATTGCTACTGAAACCCCTGACCCGTGTTGATGTTGCCTTAAACTTGACGAATCTAAAACAGAACCCTTGATTCCGTGACTATCCGAGTATCTGATTCCAGATCCCTCATGATGGGAAACATCCTCTCAGTATTTACCCTGTCAAACTCCTTAAGAATCCTGCATGTTACAATGAGATCACCTCTCATTCTTCCCAAATCCAGTGAGTAGAGTCCCAACATTTTCAGCCTTTTCTTAAAAGATAATCCCTACAAGCCAGGGATCATCCCAGTTAATCTTTTCTGAAATGCCTCAGATGAAATTATGTATTCCCTTAAATAAAGGGACCAAAACTTCTGTCATTACTCCAGATGTGGTCTCACTCGCACTTTGTAAAGTTACTCTCAGGTATATACTCCAAACACTTACACTGAAAACTCCTTGTAATAAGAAACAACGTTCCATTCCCCATCCTGATTCCCTGTTATAACTGTGTTTCCTACGCAATTACCCCTGGTCCCTTTGTGGTGCAGCTTTCGACAGTTTCCACCATTTACATAGCACTCTGTTCTTTTATTATCTCCTCCAAAATGAGCAACTTCACAATTTCCCAAATTATGCTCCATTTGCTAACTTGTTGCCCACTTCTCCAATGAATCCCTCTCTGTAAACTGTTTATAATCCTTTTGGAACTTTACCGTTCTGCCTTTTCTCAGAGATTTCCCCGCTCATTCTTCTAAACATTTCCTGGGAGCACTGGGCAGTGGGAAGCAGTTGTTACCTTTTCAGAGAGACTCTTTGGAATGACTGGGAGGAGCTTGCTGCTCATGGGTCAGAATGGAGACAACTTGCCCATCGAGCTGCATGAGCCTTTCACCCCCCCTGTCTAATTGATGAGGCACAGCGGTAGCACGGAAGGAAAGAAAAGGAAGCACACATCCTGCTCTCCACATCGCACTGACTCTTGAAACATTGTGTCCCATGTGTCAAAGATCTGCCCTGTTCAGTCACATGAAGACCCAGTGTGGAAACTCACAGAAACCCATACAGATTTCCCCTGAACTAACTGCTGACCCCCACAAGGGGTAATGTGTCCAGTCATCCTGGGCCAGGAGGAGGGGGTGGTGAGAGTTTCTTAAATGAACTGACAGTGACAGTTTTATAAACGTGTATTACAGGTGGACATTCAGATGGTAATCTCAGTAATTGTAACGCCAAACTGTGACAAAATTACTCAATTCATCAGGAGCTGGATATTCACATTGTGTGTGAGTATTGTATTCCAGCTCATTCCCATTTGCTGCATAAATGTCCTCTTTTGAATCACCCCACACTCTCAGTAGATCTCCCCCAAGTCTTCAATATGTGTCCTGTAATCCTTTTCTGATGAACTCATGAGTGTAAGGTGGATTATTCTAAATCTGTAAACCCCTCTGTCACAGGGCACCCGCAATTTCCTCTGCTACAAGGAGAACAATCTGTTTCCCCAAACCCCTGATTCCCCAATGTCTGTTTGCTCCCTATAAGGCACACATCAGGATTGTGTTGGAACATTCTCCACTTGCCTGCATCAGTGCAGACCCCAACAATATTAAAGTGAACATCCTCCAGGACAAAGCACTGTGCCTGAGTGGTGTCCCATCTCCCCCCCCCCCCCCCCCCTTCAGCGTTCCCTCTCCCCATCCCCAGGGTACAGTGGCATCACTGTGTAAAAGGGAAAGGCAGCATTGTCCTCCCAGACCATAGGGCTGCTGTCTCATTAGGGAGAAATGTCTGGTGGTGGGTTTAACCTGAAGGTTACCACAGCCCAGGCAAGGGGAGAGGTTGAGAACAAGAGTCCATCTATTGTAGATGGATATTCTTGATATGTATTAACAGCACCCATGTCTCTGCAACTAAAATCCCCCATTCCTTGAACCATCCTGGTAAATCTCCTGTGCCCCCCTCTCAGGGACCCTGCCATCCTTCCCAATGTGTGGGTGATCTCTGGTTTGCACAGACCCAGCTGCTCTGTGTTCCTGTGGGTGATGTCATCATCGAGCAACAGTTGCATTGAACCTCACTGTCTGTAAGGGTGGGAGACACAGAAATCCCGGTAGCATTTGAGATGTATTTAGTGTGCACTTGCAATGCCATGATAGATGAGACTTTTCCACAATTATTGGAAAATAGATGAGGACAGTTAGGTGGTAGTTTTCTTTGTCACAGACCCGATGTACTACCAGAGCCTTTTTCTGTTCTGTAGACCGCTAAGATGTTTATTATAGGAATATGACAAGCTCCATTGGACTTCAGGTCAGAAAGGGTGATACTAGAGTAGATGACAGATGATTGGCCGATGTTTTGGGAGGAAAAGGAGATTGAGAGGTTTAAGGAAGAATTCAGAAGCTCAGCACAGAATCGGAAAGGGCCGTCATCAAGTGAGAAATAAACATTGGGAATCCTGAAGGCTGGAAATAAAAAAGGCACATATAGCAGAGCTTTGAGAGACTGGAGGGGATTAGAGATAGGGAGAGTAATGAAGCTGGAGGAGATGAAAGTTGGAGAGGATTCTGAGGATTGAGGATGTTACAGAGATAGAGATATTTCTGATAGACTTTTTTGAGTTTTGAGGCTGGAGAGGAATTATCGAGATAAGGAAGAGTTGTAAGACTGGATGAGGTGGCATTGACGGAGAGTTCCGAGCATAGAGGAATTTACAGAGATAACGAGCGATAGAGTCAGAACGTTATACAGCACTGACACACACCCTGTGTTCCAACCAGTCCGTGTCAACCATAAATTCGAACTGAACTAATCGCATCTACCTCCACTTAGTCCAAATCCATCCAAGCATTCCCTATCGATATACAGGTCCAAATGCTTTTTCCTCTTAGAATCCCATTCCCCTACCGTTTTACTCTACATTTACCCCTTACTAATTCACTAAACCCAATCATCCCTGAACACTATGGGCAATTGAGGACTGCCAGTTCACCTACCCTGTACATCTGTGGTTTGTGAGAGGAAACAGGAGCACCTGGAGGAACTCACGCTGACACGGGGAAGCATATCCAAACTCCGCATGGACAGCCACCCAATGCAGGAATTGAACCTGTGTCCCTGGCAGCAGTGCTAACCATTGAGCCACTGTGCCACCCTTAAATTGTAATTGTATTCACAGCTACCACGTCCACTGCTAGTTTATTCCACATGTGAATCACTCTCTGTACAAAAACAAAAAGTAAAATCCGGAACGTCTTTTTAGGGTCTTCCTTTTCTCACCCACTCTTGAATCGCGCCCCCTCCTGGGAAGGGCACCTGCTGTTCACATTACCTATACTTTTCAGGATTTTATAAACCTCCAATAAGGTCACCCCTCAGCCTCCTACACCCCAGTGAAAGAGGTCCCAGCCTACCTAGCCTCTCCTTATAACCGAAAGCATCCATTCCCATCAACATCCTGGTAAATCTCTTCTGAACCCTCTCCGACTTAATAACATCTGTCCTATAACAGCACAACCTGAACTGAGCACAGTATTCCAGAAGAGGCCTCACCAACATCCTGTACAACCTCAATGTAATGTCCCAACTCCTATACTCAAAGGTGTGAGCAATGAAGGCAAGTGTGCTATACATCTTCTGAACAACCCTGTCTACATGTGACATAAACTGCAAAGATCTGAACCCCGAGGTCTCTTTGTTCTATATCACTATGCAAGGCCCGACTTTTAATCAGTGTAAGTCCTGCCCTTTTATCAAGATGAAATATTTGGCATTTATTCCAATCCAGAACATCCTTCTAGTATAAAGGCAATAGAAGTATACTTAAGAGGAAAATCAGTAAGGCAAAAAGGGGACAGGACACAGTTTTGGCGAATAGGGTAAGGACAATCCAAAGGGTTTTTATAAATACATTAAGAGCAAATGGTTTACTAGAGACAGAATAGGGCTCCTCAAGGATCAGCAAGGCAGCCTGTGTGTGGATCTGCAGGCGATGGGGTGGGGAGGGGATACTAAACAAGTATTTTGCATCAGCATTTACTGTGGAGAAGGATATGGAAGATATAGAATGTTGGAAATCGATGGTGACACCTTGAAAAATGTCCATATTACAGCGAAGGTGGTACTGGATGTCTTGGAACGCAGAAAGGTGGATAAATGCCCAGGATTTCATCAGGTGTGTCCTAAAATTCTGTAGGAAGCTAGGGAAGTGATTGCTGGGCCCCTTGCTGAGATTTTTGTATCAGCGATAGTCACAGCTGAGGTGCCAGAAGACTGGGGGTTGGTTAATATGATGATACTGTTTAATGAAGGCGGTTTGGACAAGCCCGGGAACTACAGACCTGTGAGCCTGATGTTGGTGCCAGACAAGTTGTTGGAGGGAACCCTGAGGGACTGGATTTGCATGTATTTGGAAAAGCAAGGACTGATTAGGGATAGTCAGCATGGTTTTATGTGTGGGAAATCATGTCTCTTACTTGACTGAGCTGTTTTATGAAGAAGTAAGAAAGTGGATTTTTGAGGGCAGAGCGGTAGATGGGATCTTTATGGACTTCAGTAAGGCGTTCGACAAGGTTCGCCATGGAAGACTAGTTAGCAAGATGAGATCTCACCATACCAGGAGAACTAGCCATTTGGAATATAGAACTGCCTCAAAGGTAGAAGACAGAGGGTGGTGGTAGAAGGTTGTTTTTCGGACTGGAGGACTGTGACCACTGGAGTGCCACAAGGGTCGGTGCTGGGTCCACTACTTCTCATCATTTACATAAATGATTTGGATGTGAACATAGGAGGTATTGTTAGTAAGTTTCCAGGTGACACCAAAATTGGAGGTGTAGTGGGCAGTGAAGAAGGGTAACTCAGGTTTCAATGGGATCTTGATCAGATGGGGAAATGGGCTGAGGAGTGGCAGATGGAGTTTAATTTAGATAAATGTGAGGTGCTGCTTTTTGGAAAAGCAAAGCCTAGCAGGACTGATAGACTTAATGGTCAGGTCCGAGGGAGTGTTACTGAGCAAAGTTTCCTTACAGTGCAGGTTCATAATTCCTTGAAAGTAGAGTCGCAGGTGGATAGGATAGTGAAGGTGATTGGTATGATTTACATTATTGGTCAGAGCAGTGAGTACAGGAGTTGGGCAGTCATGTTGTGGCTGTACAGGACATTGGTTTGGCCACTCTTACAATATTGAGTGCAATTCTGTTCTCCACCTATCAGAAGGATGTTGTGGAACTTGAAAGGTTCAGAAAAGATTGGTGGCAGAATATTCTTTAAAGGGTAGAATAACCAGTGGGAGGTCACTGGACATTGGTACCAATGACACAGGAAGAGAAAAAGATAGGTCCTGATGAGAGAATATAGCAAATTAGCCTGGAATATAAAAAAGTAGATACTCGGTCGTAATATCTGAATTACTCCCAATGCTACATGCTAGTGAGAGTAGGAATAGCAGGATGGAGGAGATGAATGATTGGCTAAAGATCTGGTGTAGGGCAGAAGGATTCACATCTTTTGGTCATTGAATTCTCCTCTGGAGTAGAAGTGACTTGAATAAGAAGGATGGATTGTCCCTGAATTGGAAGGTGACTAATATCCAGGCAGGGAGATTTGCTAGTACTACTCGGGAGGCATTAAACCAGTGAGGGAGTGGGGGTAAACCTAAAGAGATAGTGAGAAAGGAGATAAGTCTGAGGCTGGTACAGTTCAGAAATCAAACAGTCAAGGCAGAACGCGGTAGAACCGAGCAGTTACACTGCATTTACTTCAATGCAAGAGGCCTGACAGGGAAGGCAGATGAGCTCAGGTTATGGTTTGAACATGGGACTGGGATATCATCGGTATTATAGAAATATGACTCAGGGATGGATGTGACTGGCAGCTGTATGTTCCAGGGTATAGATGCTATAGGAAGGATAGAAAGGGGGACAAGAGAGGAGGACGAGTGGTGTTTTTGGTTAGGGATAGCATTAGAGTTGTGCTTGGGGACGATATTCATGGGAGTAAGTTCAGTGAAATTATTTGGACGGAACTGGGAAATAAGAAAGGATTGATCACCTTATTGTTAATATCTGCGTGTGTTTCATCTGATTGCTCTGGTTTCCTCCCACTATGTAAAGATGTGCAGGTTAGGTGGATTATCCAGGCTGAATTACCCACAGTGTTCAGGGATGTGCAGGTTAGATGGATTATCCAGGCTGAATTACCCACAGTGTTCAGGGATGTGCAGGTTGGGTGGATTATCCAGGCTGAATTACCCACAGTGTTCAGGGATGTGCAGGTTGGGTGGATTATCCAGGCTGAATTACCCACAGTGTTCAGGGATGTGCAGGTTGGGTGGATTATCCAGGCTGAATTACCCACAGTGTTCAGGGATGTGCAGGTTAGGTGGATTATCCATGGGAAAGGCAGCATTACATGGGTAGGGTGGGAGTCTCTGAGGGTCAGTGCGGATGTGATGGGCTGAATGACCTGCTTCCCCACTGTCTGGATTCTCTGATAATTATAATAGTTTTAAAATAGTTCCAAAAAAGAATAGACCAGATCTAAAAGTTGCTGTTCTAAATTGGATAAAGGTGCATTGTGATTGAACAAGATAAAATCTTTCAATACTTCTTTGCTATTCCCAGGTAAAGGGACGGCTGAAAAGTGGGAACGTAACATAAGGAATAGGAGCAGGAGGAGGCCATCTGGCCCCTCCAGCCTGCTCTGCCATTCAATAAGATCAGGGCTGATCTCAGCTCCACTTTACTGCTCTCTCCCATAACCTTTAATTCCTTTCCTGTTCGTAAATCTACATTTTGACCTAAAGACATTCAAGATGAAAGTCTCAACTGTTTCAATCAGCTGGGAATTCCACAGATTCACAACCCTTTAGCTGAAGAAGTTTCTCCTGAACTCAGTCCTAAATCTGATACCCCCTTATTTTGTCGCTATGCACCATAGTTTGTCCAGTCCACAGTGGAAATGACCTCCCTGCTTCTATCTTATCTACTCCTTTCATAATTTTATATTTTTCCTATACAATCTCCCATTATTCTAAATTCCAATGAGGATCATGCCAGTTTTGTCAATCTCTGCTCAGAAGGCAACCCTTTCAACTCCAGACTCAAACTAGTGACCCTGCTCTGCACCCCCTCCAGCGCCATTACATCCTTCCTGAAGTAGGGGACGAAAACCTGTACACAGTACTCCAGGTGTGGCCTCACCAGCCCCCTGTATAGCTGCAGCATAACCATCCCTCTAGCAATGAAGGACAATATTCCCTTCACTGCCTTAATTACCTGCTGTACCTGCAAACCAGCTTCCTGTGATTCATACACAAGGACACCCAGCTCCCTCTGCACAGCAGCCTGCTGCATGTTTTCACCATTTCATCATCCAGTTTGTTGTTAGTCCGACCAAAATGGATGACCTCACATATCCCAACATTGTCCTCCATCTGCCAGACCCTTAACCACTCAATTAACCTCTCTGTATCCCTGTGCAGACTGACAGTGGCCTCTGCACACATTGCTCTACCACTCATCTTAGTGTCGTCCACTTTTCATGAATCCATGCTGTGTCTGCTCGATGAGACAATTTCTATCCACATAGCTCACTATTTCTTTCGTGAGAGATCAGACATTTCCCCCACTACAGAAGTTATGCTAATACGTCCATTTTAAAATATTGGCATCACATTTGCAGTTTCCAATCTGTTATAACCGTCCCAGAGTCAGCAAATTTTAGTGAATTATCACGAGTGTATTTGCTATTTACCCACTGCCATTCCTTACAGTCCCCGGGGATGCATTCCATCACGGCCAGGAGACCCATCTACCTTTCGGCTGGTATCTTTCCCAGCACTGCCTCTTTACCGAGAATGTTTGATTGTTTCTCTGTCTTCATCTGCTGTTGCCCCCATAGGCCTGCGACAATGAGTATATAGACAGTATGTTCCTGTTAAGGCCGAGGCTGGGAGGTGTAAGGAATGCTGCCTGTCAAGAGGAATTGTGGCTCTGGTCAAGAAAATGAAGGAGGGATATGGCAGGTACAGACAGCTGGGTTTGGGTGAATACCTGGAGGAGTATAGGGGCGGTAGGAGTATACTCGAGGGAAACTAAGAGGGCAAAAAAGGGAACGAGAACTTTGTGAAATGAGTTTGGGGAAAATCCAAAGAGATTCTAGAAATACACTAAGGACAAAAGAGTAACCAGGCAGAGAATAGGGACCCTGAAAGATCAACAAGGCGGTCTATGGATCTGCAGGAGGCAGGAGAGATACTATCTGCGTATTTCATGTCCGCTTTTACTGAAGGAGGATATGGAAGTGAGAGAGTTTGGAGAAATAAATAGGGATAACTTGACAAGTGTCCATATTCGTTCAGAGTCTCTGGAACTTGTATAATGCATCAAGATTGATAAATCCCTGATACATGATCAGGTGAATCCCCGAACTTTGTGGGAAGCTAGGGAAGTGATAGTTGGGTCCCTCGCTGAGATATTTGTATCACCGAGGTGCTGGAAGACAGGTGCCATTATTTGAGAAAGGTGATGAGGAAAGGCCAGGGAACAATACACTGGTGAGCCTGGAGTCAGGCAAGTTGTTGGAAGGGCTTCTCCGGGATAGGATTTAGATGTAATTGGAAAGGTAAGAAATGATTAGGAACAGTCAGCATGGCTTTGTGCATGGAAATCACTAACTTGGACTTCAGAAAGACATTCAAGGTGGAAGGACTAGCTATTTGGATATAAAATTGGCTGTAAGGTTGGAGACAGAGGATAGTGGTGAAGGGTTGCCTTCGGACTGGAGGCCTGTGATGAGCAATATGGTGTAAGGATCGGTGCAGGGTTCACTGCTTTTCATCATTTATATCAATGATGACTATGTGAAAATAGGAGCTATGGTCAGTGACTTTACACAGGCACCAAATTGGATCGGGAGGAAGTGGATCGGGAAGAAGGTTACCTCAGAGTACAATGGGACTTCAATCAAATGGGCTGGGGAGTGGCAGGTGGAGTGAATTCAGATAAATGTGAGGTGCTGCATTTTGAAAAAACAAATCAGGGCAGGACTTATACATTTAATGGGAAGGTCCTGGGGAGTGTTGTTGAACAGAGAGACTTGAGGTACAGGTTCATAGTTCTTTGAAAGTGGAATCTTGGATAGGCAGGATAGTGAAGGAGGCGTTTGGTGTACTTGGTCAGTGCATTGAGTATTGGAGTTGGGACATTGTTTTGCAGCTCTACAGGACATTGATTCAGCCCCATTCACTGTGAGTGATGAAGCTCATCCCAGGGCAGAGCCACAGACATACACAGCACGGAAACAGACCCTTCAGTCAAACTCCTCTGTGCCGACCAGATATCCTATCCTCATCTATCTATTTATCCCATCAATGCCTCCCATGATTTTATAAACCTCTGAGGTTACCCCTCAGCCTCCCACACTCCTGGGAGGGTCCCACCACTCATGTCACAATGGGGCCTGGCTGATTGACGGCAGCTTCAGACCATTAGGAGACCAGGTGTAATCCTCCAGCCAATGGGAGTGAATGAGGGGTGTCGCCAACAGGCCAGCATGTGACCATGAGCTGTGCAGGTGCAGTGTCCCTGGGCAGGGGTTGGGAAGAGACCCAGTGAGTGTGAAGGGAGTGGGAGAGAAATGGAGTTAGTGTGGACTGGGAGGGTTTATAAACTCATGATGTAGGCTGCTAGACCTGAATTAGAAACTCCCAGTAAATGAAAACCAAAAGAACTGTGGATGCTTAAATCAGAAACAACAGCTAGAAGATACTGGAATAGCTCAGCAGGTCTGGCAGCATCTGTGAAGAGAAATCAGAGTTAATATTTTGGATCCGCTGACCCTTCCTGAGAACTGATGTGACTGAGAAAAAATGTCAGTTTATATGCAGAAGGTAGGGGTTAATGAGTAAATGTGATAGGTGGTGATATAGTCCAAAATGAGATACAGGAGCAATTGGACAAAGGAATGGATAATGATCTGGCTGGGGGAGGGTGAATAGATGTTAATGGAGATTGTTAGTGACTAACCATAGGTAATGTGTAATGGCAGGCGATGTAATAACAAGGCCTGGTGTGTGGGGTGGGAGACTATGGTGCGAGGACATGGGAGACTTAGGACCTAAAATTAATGAGTTCCATTTTAAGGTCAGAGTCCTGAAGGGTCCCCAAGTACAAAATGAGGTGTTGTTCTTCCAGCTTATGTTAAAGTTTGGCGCAGGAGAAGCACAGCAGGTCAGACAGTATCCAAGGAGCAGGAGAATTGACATATTGGGCCTAAGCCCTTCAGCAGGGATGTGAGAGTGGGGAAGAGGACTGACAGATAATAGCATTTGTGTGGGGCTGGCGGGAAGGTAGCTGGGAAGGCGATAGGAAGATGCTGGTGGAGGGTAATGTTGAGAGGGTGGAGTGGATAATTGCGAAAGAAGATGGACAGGTGGGACTGTTCAAGAGGGTGGTGCTGAGTTGGAGGGCTGGATCTGGGATAAGGTGGGGGAGAGGAAATGACGAAACATTGATTCAGTGGTTAAAGGGTCCCAAGATAGAAGATGAGGTTTTCTTCCTCCAGGAGTCATGTAGCAAGGATTTTGTGGTGGAGGTGGCCCAGGACATGCATGTTCTTGGCAGAGTGGGAGGGGGAGTTGAAATGGTTAGCCACAGGACAGTGGGGTTGGTTGGTGTATGTCTCCCAGAAAAGTTCCCTGAAACATTCTGCAAGTTAGCGTCCTGTCTCCCCGTTGTAGAAAGCAATGAAAACAATAGATGAGGTTATTCAATGTACAGGACAATCTCTGCTGGATGTGGAAGGGACCTCTGGTGTCTTGGATGGAGGTGAGGGGAAGGTGTGGGCACAGGTTTTACACCTCTTGCAATGGCAGGCAAAGGTGTTGGAAGTGGAGGGTGGGTTGGTGGGGAGCATGGATCTAATGTGGAAGTCACGGGAATGGTCTCGAGGAATGCTGAAAGGGGTGTGGAGGGAAAGATATCTGTTGGTGGGGTCTGATTGTCGGTGGTGGAAATGGCAGAGGATGATGTGTTGTATCTGATTGAAAAGTGAGGACTTGGGGGTTCTATCCTTGCTGCGGTTGGAGAGGTGGGGTTCAAGGGCAGAGGTGCAGGAAGTGGTGGAGATACACTGAAGGGTATTGTTGACCACATGGGAGGGGAAATTGCCGTCCTTGAAATACAGGGCCATTTGGTGTGTTCTGGAGTGTTCGGCATCAAGCTTCCCTGGAACACTGCATTAAGAATGAGACAGATGTTGGCCAGGGAACAGGCTCGTGTGTTAAAGTGGCAGGCAACTGGAAGCTCAGGGTCTGCTTTGGTCTGAGAGGGAGCACAGATTTGTCCAGATTGCACTTTGTCTCTTTGTAGGGACTGTCAGATTTAGTCCCAATCACCCACTTCATGATGCTCACCTGTAAACTCCTTATTTTCAATTCCCTGCAACTCTTTATGAAGTCAAATTCCAGTACCTTTTTAGGTGGAATGTTCCAGATTCAAACTGTCTGTTCACCCAGAAACTGCTGAAGTCCATGTTGACTCTGGGGTTACAAAGGATTGAATTGAAAGATGAGGTGCTGTCCCTGAGCTCCCATTGAGATGTATTGGAACAGTACAGGAGGCTGAGGGCAGTGTAGGGGTGAGCAGACAATGACAATGACAGGGCTGCACTGTGAGGGCTGCTTGGCTCAATGAGAGTGTTTTGGAGTTGGGTGTAAACAGAGCGAGGTGGGACAGGGAGAAGGTGAAGCTGAAACTCCATTTTGTTTCAGCCCATTCAGAAATTCACATGGTCCCAAAGGGAACAGCCAGTTTGTAAGCGATACCTGTGGAGATTTTGTAACCGTTTTTAAGGTATAACATATCAGCTTAAGTAAAGAATACAGGATTTTTATTACAATGTTTGAAGGGGAGGAAGATTGCTTGGTCATATAAATTCTCTAAATGGGAGTAACTAGCTGAATCTAGAGAGCCTGTGTGACAGGAGACCTCAGACCCATGGTGTGCTCCTCTTGTACAATGTGGGAAAATTAGGGATGTTTCCAGTGTCCCTGACGGCTGTGTGTGCAGGAAATGTGCCCATCAGCAGCTACTGGGAAACTGCTTTTCAGACCTGGAGCTGTGCGTGGACTCGCTGTGGAGCATCTGCAATACTGAGAACGTTATGGACAGTATGTTCAGTGAGTTAGTCACTGCAGGTGAGGGTTACACAGGCAGAAAGGGAATGGGGGACCATCAGATCAAGTAAAAGGCTCAGGAAGGAAGTGCAGGAGTTCCCAGTGGTTATTCCCTTCCCAAACAGATAATGTATACTGCTTGGGATTCGTGTGTGTGTGTGTGTCGGTCTCAGGGGAAATCAGCAACAACCAGGTTCATGACACTGTCGATAGCTCTGCTGCCCAGAACGGGAAGAAAGAGAGTGACAGGGGATTCAACAGTCAAGGTTACAGACAGGCACTTCTATGGCCACAGCCATGAATCCAGGATGGTATGTTATCTCCCTGGTGATAGGATCCGCGATATCATGGTGCAGCTACAGGATATTCTGGAGCTGGAGGGTAAACAGCCTGTGGTTGTACAACACCCTGATACCAATGACATAATGAAATAAAGGGATGAGTGGTTGAAAGCTGGATATTGGGAGAGCAGGGACACATTATAATGCAGCTCCTGAAATGTAATGATGTCAGACTTGCTCCCAGTGCCATATGCTAGTGAGAGCAGGAATAAGAGGGTAGATCAGCTGGATGTGTGGCTGGAGAAATGGTGTACCATGGAAGGGCTTAGATTCTTAAGGAATTGGGACCTGTACCAGCCTGACTGGTTACCCCTGTGCAGAGCTGGGTCAAATCTCCTGGAGGGTGGGGATGGGGGGAGCGCTATTGCCAGTTCCATTGGTGAGGTATTAACTAGTCTGGCAGGGGGATGGGATCTGAAGTGTCGGGTTAGATGGGTCAGATTCAGGTCAGGGAGTGGGACGTACAATATTAGTGATGTAGTCAGCGACTCCGAAAACCAAAGGAAAGGAGGATTAAACGAGGATTGAGTTCCTCGTCATCCATCAGTCCTGCAGAGTCAACAAAATCTGGAGCTGTACAGCTCTCTGTCTCCATGTGCTTCAGCAAAATGCTGGAAATCTGCAACAAAACCAAGAAGTGCTGGAGATCCCCAGCAGGACGGGCAGCATCTGAAATGGTGACACCTGCAGGAAACATTGCAGCCTTGGTCATCTTTTTCACTGTCCACTAAACCTCCAGTTTTGGCGTCATCTGCAGAATTACTAATACCTCCTATGTTTACATCCAAATCATTGATATAAATGATGAAAAATAGTGGATACAGAGCCAATCCTTGAGACACTCCACAGGCCTCCAGTCGGAAAAGCATCCCTCCGCCACCACTCTCTATCTTCTACTTTTGAGCCTGGTCTGTACTCAAATAGCTGGTTTCCGCTTTATTCCATGAGATCTAACCTTGCTAACCAGTCTCCCATGAGAAAGCTTGCTGAACGCCTTACTAAAGTCCACGTTGATCATGTCGGCCAGGCTGCTCTCATCAATCATTTTTGTTACTTCTTCAAAAACCATTCTATCCCCTGGAAAACATAACAGTTACAGCACCAGAGTAATCAGCCCACCGTGTCTGCGTAGATCATGATGCCATTCCAAACTAATTCCATCTGCCTGTAACATGATCCATATCCCTGACAACCTATGCCTGCTTATGTGTCTGTCCAAATGCCTCTTAAACTGTGATTGTTTCTGCTTTTCCCATCTCCCAGGAGAATACATTATAGTCATTTATCGACATCTGCACAAGACACTTGTCAGACACAACTCCCTTTAAACTTGCTCAGATGTTGTTGGAAACGCTTAGCAGGTCATACAGCATCTGTGAAGAAAAATCAGTTAAAGTTTCCGGTCTGGGCACCCTTCCTCAGAAATGTTAACTCTAATTTCTTTTCACAGATGCTGCTAGACCTGCTGAGCTTTTCTAGAAACTTCTGATTCTCTTCCTGGTTTACAGCATCTGCAGTTGTTTTGGTTTTCATATCCTTTAAACTTTGCCCCTCTCCTCTAGAATTTGTCATTTCCACCTTGGGGAAAAAAACTTCACATTATTCGTTTGGACTCCCCTGCCCTGGGAAAAAATAAACCATGACTATTCACCCGATCACTGCTCCTCATAATTTTATAAAGTTCGATAAAGCCACCTAAAGTGTCCAGTGATTCAGAGAAATAGCCTCAGCCTATTCAGCCTCTCCCTATGGTTCAAATGTTCCAATACTGGCAACACCCTGGTAAAACCTTACTGAACTCTTGCCAATTTCCCAACATCTTTCCTATAGCAGGGAGACTGGAATTCAAAGCAGTGGACATTCCAAAAGTGGCCGAGCCAATAAACTGTGCAACCGAAACATAATCTCCCAACTCCTATACTCAATGCACTGCCCAATAACAGCTAGCATACCGCACACCACCTTCACCGACCTGTCTACCTTCAACCACACCTTTCAAGAAACTATCAACCTACACTGCACGGTCTGTTTGTTTGTTAACACTTCCCAAGAACTTGCCATTAAGAGGTTGAGTCCTATTCTGGTAACATCTTTCTGAAATCAGGGAGACTGCAATTGAATGCAGTATTCTAACAGTGGCCTGACCAGTGCCCTACTCAGCCACAACGTGACCTCCTAACCCCTATACTCAGTGACAGAATCCCTACAGTGTGGTAGCAGGCCTTTCGGCCCATACCAACCATCGGAACAGCATTCCACCCTAACTCTGTAACCTACCATTACCCAAAGCTAATCCAGCTAACCTGCACGTCTTTGGATTTGTGGGAGGAAATTAAGAGCACCCAGAGGAAGCCCACGCAGACACACAGGGAGAATGTGCAAACACCACACAGACAGTGGAGTCGAACCAGAGTCCATTTATTGATCAGCATGTTACAAATGCCATGTTCAGCACCTGATCTCCCTGAAACTCTACAGAAACTATGCAGTTGTTCTGTGACCTTCAGATGGAATTAAGCTGAGGAGGAGAAAACAGGAAAAGGGTTGAGTTGTAGATCTAAAAAATAACTCTCCATCTTCCCCCTCTGTGTTCCTCCGTCTCCTCCCACTCTGTCTGTTCCCCCCTCTCTATTGGTCAGCCCTTTGTTGGTCACCGCCATCCCTGTCGCCCCTCTCTCCCCACCCCCGATCATTCTGTCCCCCTATCTGTCAGTCTGTCGCGCCCTCAGTCTTTCCCCCTCTCTGTCAGTCGCTCCCCCGTCGGTTGCACACCCATCTTTTCCCTCCCCTCCCTCCGTCGGTTGCACCCCGCTTGGTCTGTTCCCCCTCTCTGTTGGTCGCCCCCCCAACCGTCAGTCACCCCCTCTGTTCCCCCCATCTGTTCCCCTCCCCTCTCAGCCCACTTTCTGTCCTCACCCATTTCTGTCCCACCACTCTCGATCCACCCACCCTCTCTGTCCCTCCGCCCACCCCCTCCCAGTCCCCTAGTTTCGTACTCCCCCACTGCAGGGAAAATATCTTCTCTATTTATCCTATCCATGCCCGGCCTGATTTTAAAAATCTCTTTCAGGTCACCGTTCAGCCTCTGATGCTCCAAGGAAAGCAGCCTATCCAAACCTGGCAACATCCTATAATTATTTTCTGACCCCTTTCAAGTTTGAGAACATCCATCTGATCGGAAGGAGACCAGAATTGCATGGAATATTACAAAAGTTGCCGAATCAATGTCCTGTACAGCCTCCGTATGACCTCTCAATGCTGTGACCAATAAAGGCAAGCAGACAAACTGCCGCCCTTCACTATTCTATCTACTTGCTACTCTACTTTCAAGGAACTATGAACCTGCACTCCAAGGACTCTTTGTTTAGCAGCACTCCCTAGGAACTTACTATTAACTGTATAAGTCCTGCTAAAGTATGTTTCGTGATGTTTAACTTCTCAAATTGGACTGGAGTTTAATATTCTGGAGAAATGTCAAATAAATCGCATTTATCCCATTCTGCAGAACTTAGTCCATCGCCCTGCACGTTCCAACATTTCAGTTCCATCCACGTACTTTTATTCAAATGTAATGCTGGTAACTGCCTCTGTCACCCCATCAGTGAGATCCTGCTCTCCACCATACATTCTCCTTTCCCCTTTTTTTCTGAGAATTATCTTCAATCTAAAACCTCTAGTTCCTGATGGCTCTGTTAATGAATAGCTGCTTCCTATCCATTCTACCTGGATTCCTCAGCATTTTATCACATCAATTTAATCTCAGTTCATCTTCCTTGGAAACCCCCCCCACCCCCCAACCTATCCAATCTTTCCTCAGAGCAGAAATTCTCCAATCAGAGAAACATTCTGATCAATCTTCTCTGTCCCCTCTCTGGTGTGATCACATCAATCCTGGAATGTGGGGACAATGAGTGAGTGCAGTACTTTCGCCTTGGTCAAACTAGTGTTCCAGTGTCACTTCTGTGTTCTTGTGGTTGTTGCTGATACAAGAAGTGTCCTGGTTTTCCCACATGGAACTGGATGTGCACTCCATGGGACTGGGATACCCTACCGTGTGTGTATTTGTTAACTAATCCTAAATTAACTTCACATTAAAACAGAATTATCAGATACCCACCAATAAATTTCTTCCATTATACTCAAATCACCTTACTTTTAATATCTCTTTAAAATTATTACTAACACAACAGGCTTTAATTTGCTGAATAAGTATTCAGGTATCTTCACTGTTACAATCACTTGAAGATTATCTTTACCTTCAGCTACACGTGGTGAATTGAACACTGATTGTAAACATATTAATATCAAATGGACTTCAGTTTTATGATGATTAATCCAGTCTGACATTCTTGTTGATTAATATCTTGGAGAGAACTGTCTTCAGGACTCCAGCTGTCCTTTGTCTTCAATCACAACTGGTTGTGGCTGGACTACAGATCTTAGATCTGTTCCGTTGTTTACTGGATTGCTTCGATCTGTCTATCACTTGCTGCTTATGCTGTTTGGTAACTTCATCAGGTGAACACCTCATTTTTAGGTATTCATGCTGCTGTTACTGCCATGCCCTCCTGAATTCTCTCAGTTGAATGAGGGCTGATCCTCTGGTTTGATGGAAGGAGGGAAGTTGGGGAATATGCTAGGCCATGATTCTGTAAGCTTTGTTGGAGTACGACTCTACTGTTGTTGGAAGGCAAGAGCTAAACTCTTGCACTGTAAACCCGATGTACAAGAAGCTACATGCAGTATCATGAACACTGACAGTCCAAGACATGAAATACGAGCAACACTGTACAATGATGCAGGATCACAACTGTAGCAAGGGGAGTTTAAGATCCAACTTGACATAGGAGCAGGGAAAGAAGCAGCTGATCAGATTGTCTCATTCATAGTCACAAAGAAACTCTGTGAGATTATTGTACTGTTGGGTGTGAGGATGGAGGAGGTTGGGGAGATGAGGAGCTCTTCAAAGGAAACTAATCTGCCTGAGAGTTAGGGATCGACTTTATTGCTAGGTATTTAACAGAAAGCTAATTGAAACTGTTTTTATCCCCAAAAGGTAACAAGACCGATGCTGTTTCCAATCATGATCAGAAACAAACCTCAGAATACACATGGTTCACAGATGGATGTCAATAGCCCATCAACATCCAACTCCTGCAATTATTCAGCAAATGTATGTGTGATTAACCAGTCCTGATGTCAGTCCTGATGTACCAGAAAATCGCTGTTTACTCTGTGCAGATGGGCAGTGATGTGGGGAAGTATTGGCCGAGTGATATTGTCGCTGGACAGTTAGTCCAAAGCCCCAGATAAACTTCTGGAGACCTGAGTTCAAAGCCTACTGCTGCAGATGGGTGAATTTGAATTAAATTTTTAAAAACTCGGGAATTTAAGAGTCTCATGATGACCATTAATCGATTTTCCGAAAAACCCATCTGGATCACTAATGCCCTTTCAGGAAGGAAGCTGCCATCCTTACCTGGTCTGGCCTACATTGTGACTTCAGACCCACAACAATGTGGTCGACTCTTACCTGCCCCCTGGGCAATTAGGGATGGGCAAGAAATGCTGCCGGGCCAGCGACACCCTCATCTTGTGAATGAATAAAGGAAAATAAAAGTCTCTACCCAGTGTGAATCTGCATGTTGAATGATGTTGTGAACATTTCCAAAGCTAAGTTCTCGATATGCAAAACTTTATGAACTGCCAAAACCGTTGTTCATTACTTGGTGTGAAAAAGAGAAAAAAAATCAACCAATATATTTAGCTTGTTTACTTCAAAGAAAATAGCAATTTCTTCAAATCAATTCAGTGACTGCATTTTCTTCATCAGTGAACCATTCCAGTAAGTCTGTACTCCACACTCTGAAGATCACTCATATCCTTCATTGTTGATGCCTATTTTGTTCCACAAATCCTAAAGGCACAAGTAGCTTTATTATTGGGCAGCAGGCGAGAGTTTCAAAGCGTTTCTAAGGTGCCCCAGTGTCGACTTTAAATTAGATTACTTACAGTGTGGAAACAGGCCCTCCGGCCCAACATGTCCACACCGACCCGCCAAAGTGCAACCCACCCATACCCCTACATTTACCCCTTACCTAGCACTACGGGCAATTTAGCACAGCCAATTCACCTGACCCGCACATCTTTGGACTGTGGGAGGAGACCGGAGCAAACCCACACAGACACGGGGAGAACATGCAAACTCCACGCAGTCAGTCGCCTGATTCGGGATTGAACCTGGGTCTCAGGCGCTGTGAGGCAGCAGTGCTAACCACTGTGCCACCGTGCCGCCCACAAGGGGAGAGCGCGAACGCAGACCCCCACTACCACAAATTTTGCTGTTGAGTATCCCGCATTTGGTGACATCGCAGGCGTCAGCACACCCGAAGTGCAATGGGATAGCCTCGTCCTGGGAGCGCCACCGCAATGATCATGGTATCTCCCCTGCCAGGTTAGTATAGAGACTTGTAGAGACTTCTTCACGAATCTCTGCCTTACCCGCAGAGACAGTATATTTAATAGGAATTAGACAAAGACATATTAGTCACATGGGCGATTGTCATTACATAGTTTAAAGCTGGTAATTATGACCTTACAAAGCTTGATGAATGGCGATGTCCTGCGTTAACGTATGAATGGATTACAGAAACTGATTATCGTATTGTTCATGATTATGTGTTGATGGGAAGAGATTAAGGCTGGAGGGTTCTTCCTTCAGTAAATGGGGGATTCACTTACCTATGCTAATATGGAGGGGAGGTAAGACAATGGGAGCGGGAGGCAGTTTAACAGGGTTGTGCCCAGGGCTCTCAGTCTTGTCTGGAAAGGGCAAATTCCTCTGTCTGGGGTTACGGGGGAATCCACATGTGTGGCTGCAAGAGGTTCTATTTTGAGATATTGTCAGCCTCCCCCCTTCTGAGGTGTTCTGTCTGTATTGAAAGAGTACAGGCATTCAGTTAATGAAATATGGCCTTTGGCAAGGGAATGTTTAACCCTTGAGACCCCACAGTGTCCTGAAAGAGAAACAAAAGGTATGGAACAGGCCCCTCTATGGTATTTTAACTTCCCCATCCTGACCAGGAATCTGTTGACCAGAATTGGATGCAATGATTGACTGTAACCTAACTAGAGCTTTGTCAATGGTCAGCATCTTTTCCATGAGTTTGTTATCATTCCCCCATTAATGAAGCCCAGCATCCCATTTGTTTTACTCAAAACACTTTATGTTTTCTCTCCTTTAATAAGTGGTGCACATTGTCCCCCATTCCTGCTGTCCTGCACGTTGTGTCTGTGCCATTCAAATATATATTGACTTTCTACATTGCTTCTCTCAAAATGAATGAACTTATTGTGTGTTCTCATGAAGAGACATATTCCACTCAAATTATTAACTCTCCTCCACACATTCTACCGCCTGGAAAACAGAAGAGTGTAGCACCGGAATAATCGGCCCACCATGTCTGTGTGGATCATGAAGCTATTCCAAACTAATTCCATCTGCCTGTACATGATCCATATCTCTGCCAACCCATGTCTGCTTATGTGTCTGCCCAAATGCCTCTTAAACGTTGTGATTGTTTCTGCTTTTCCCAACTCTCAGGCAAGTACATTCCAGTCACTGACCCACCTTCTGCACAAGAAAATTGCCAACACAACTGCCTTTAAACTTGCACATGTTATTGGAAATGCTCAGCAGATCATGCAGCATCTGTGAAGAAAAATCAGTTCATGTTTCGGGTCTGGTCACCCTTCCTCAGAAACGTTAACTTTAATTTATCTTCATAGAAGCTGCTCGACCTGCTGAACATTTCCCGAAAATGTTTTTGTTTCTGGTTTACAGCATCTGCAGTTGTTTCAGTTGTTTCAGTTTTCATTTCCTTTAAACTTGCCCCTACTCCCCTTAAATGTATGGCCTCTAGAATTTGCCATTTTCACCGTGGAAAAGGATTCAGATTATTCACTCTGAGCCTTTCAGATCACCCGCAGCCACTGACTTTCACAAGACAAAAATCCAAGTCTTTCCAACCTCTCCCAATCCAGGCAACATCCTTGTAAACCTTTTCTCTCACTGCACTAAGCCTCCACATCCTCCTTTTTATATGGTGATCAAAACAGCACACAATACCCCAAAGGTGGCCTAATGACAGTTTTATAATCACTCCCCTGACAGAAGAAGGCAAGCCTGCCATCCACCTCCTTCACCACTTTCAGGGAGCTGTGAACTTGCCCCTGAAGATCCCTGTGTACATCAATGCTGCTGAGAGGCCTTCGGTTTAGTGAATACATTCCTCTTGCAATGAGCCTCCCAAAATACATCACCTCACACTTGTCTGGATTAAAATCTATCTCCGTATGGGTTTACCAACGGATCTCTTTCTTGCTGTATCCATTGACACCATTTTTCACGATTCACAACTTCATCAATTTGTACCATCTAGAAACTTGCTAATTAAATCATTTACATTTCCATGCTAATCATTGGTATATGTTACAGACAATAGATTGTCCAATTCTGATCCTTGTGTAATAACACTGACCACAGAACTCCAGCCAGCAACATGCTGTGGAAGGAACATATTTCATTTAGTCAGTCAGTTAGAAAGCATTCCAGGCATTGGTGTGGCATTAGATGTTCCAAGATATTCACAGTCCTGGTTAAAACACCCTAGAGCAGATTTTCAGTTCTGTGTACACTACCCAGGGACTCCTCCAGAACCCAGTATAAAACAGTAAACATTATCTCCTGCTGTGGAAGGACAACCTGTGTTGGTCTGAGCATGAACACAGAGTAGATTTACCTTGATGATAATCTAACCCCTGAAGACAAACAACCGGAACAAGTTAAGCAAGTACAAAAAAAAAACATGTTATGGCACAGAAAGGGGCCCATCAAATCCAAGCTGGCTCTCTGTAGCAGAATCCCTTATTCTCATTCTCCAGCTGTTCCCAAAACCCTGAAAGTTTATTTCTCTCATATCTGATATAATTGTATTCATTAATCATGGATCACCTCTACTTGCACCACCATAATAGGCAGCATGTTCTGCATATTTCCAGCCAGTGGAACACTTGCTCATCTCCCACTTTCTCAAAACGTTATACCTAATCTTAAATTTTGAGCCATCACCTATCAAGTGCAATTTATTTTATTGTCTGCTCTATCTAGATGTGTTATAATCATATCCATTTTATTCTATCATGATTTTTTCAACTTGATTTCTTCAAAGAAAATAGCATTTTTTCCAAATCAATCCAGTGACTGCATTTTCTTCATCAGTGCACCACACCAATATGTCTGTACTCCACACCCTGAAGATCAGGAATCTGTTGACCTGAATTGGACACAATGATTGACTGTGACCTAACTAGTCAATGAAATTGTTTAATGAAACCCAGGATCCCATATGTTTTGATCAAAACACTTTGATTATGTCCTCTCTCCTTTAAAGAATTGTACACCTTGCCCCCCTTCCCTCAGTCTCTACTCTTTGTGTCTGTGCCATGCAAATATATATTTCTTTTCTACATTGCTTCTCTCAAAATGTATCAACTCACTGTATGTTCTAAAAAAAAATTAACTCTCGATCCACACATTGTGCCCCTTGGAAAACAGAACATTACAGCACCGGAATAATTGGCCCATCATGTCTGTGCAGACCATGATGCCGTTCCAAACTAATTCCACCTGCCTGCACATGATCCATATCCCTGCCTACCCCTTGCCTGCTTATGTGCCTGCCCAAATGCCTCTTAAGCATTGTGATTGTTTCTGCTTTTATCACCTCCCAGGAGAGTACATTCTACTCAACTATCACCTTTTGTATTAAAACTTGCCTGACATAACTCTCTTGAAACTTTCACATGCTGTTGGAAATGCTCAGCAGGTCTTGCAGCATCTGAGAAAATAAAAATCCATTAATGTTTCGGGTCCTTCATCAGAAACGTGAACTCTGATTTCTCTTCACAGGTGCTTCCAGACTTGTCGAACATTTCCAGAAACTTTTGTTTTTGTTTCTGATCAACCGCATCTTCCGTTCTTTCGGTTTTTATTTTCTTTAAATTTCCCCTGTCCCCTGAAATCTATGTCTTCTAGAATTTGTCATTTCTACCGTGGAAAAAGATTCAGATTATAGAACATAGAACAATAAAGCGCAGAACAGGCCCTTCAGCCCTCAAAGTTGCATCGACCTGTGGAATTTTCTCAACTCGTCCCCCGACACTATCCCAAAATCATCTGTGAGCTTATCTAAGGATTAATTAAAACTCCCTAATGGAGCTGAGTTGACCACCTGAGCTGGTAGGGCATTCCACACACTTACCACTCTCTCTGTAAAGAATTTGCCTCTGACATCTGTCTTAAATCTATCACCCCTCAATTTATAGTTGTTCTCTCTCGTACAAGCTGTCGTCCTCATCCTAGGAAAAAGGCTTTCCCTGTCTACCCTATCTAATCCTCTGACTATCTTGTATGTCTCTATCAAATCCTCCCTTAGCCGCCTTCTTTCCAATGAGAAAAGAACCAAGTCTCTCAGCTTTTCTCATAAGACCTTCCCTCCAGACCAGGCACCATCCTGATAAATCTCCTCTGCACCTTTTCCAATGCTTCCACATCGTATTTGTAACGGGGCGACCACAGCTGTAAACAATATTCCAACTGTGGCCGCACCATCATTGTGTATGGTTGCAGTATGATGTTGTGGTTCCAGAACTCAATCCCTCTCCCAATGACGCCTAACACGCCGTATGCTACCTTAACAGCACTATCCACCAGGGTGGCAAATTTCAAGGATCTTTGTACGTGGACTCCAAGATCCCTCTGCACAACCACACTAACAAGAATCTTTCCATTGACCCAGTATTCTGCCTTCCTGTTATTCTTCCCAAAGTGCATCACCTCACATTTAGCTGCATTGAACTCCACTTGCACCTCTCGCAAGAAGTGAGACCAATTAAACATGATATAAAGACCCAACAGAGTCACGATATTCATTTGGACGTAAAGGGAACATGATTATCTTGTTTGTCAGTGAGCAAAAGTTTCAAACAACATTGCGTGTGGTCAAGCACCAACACACACACACACACACACACACACACACACATATAAGAATGTGAGTGTTCCAGTGAACTGACTGCAGAAATTATTTAACATTATCCAGTGAACAATCTAAAAACATTCACATACAGAGAAGCCATAAATATGTTGTGTTTATGGGAAAGGATTCACCAGATCATCCAACTTGGAGATATGCAAGGAGATCAGCACCATGGAAATATCTGGATTGTGAGAAGGATTGAACATTCACAGACCTACTGGAGACTCATTGGCACAAACATTCTGTGTGAACTGATTTATTTTGTCAACCAGCTTCATGTCACACCAGTGGCTTTACACTGACAAGAGAGCTTTCCCCTGACCGCGGGGAAAAAAAAACTTTAAGATCTGTAAAGATCTTAAATTCAATGGTCTTTATTTAACATCACCCTATTCAAATGGGGGATAAGTCGTTCAGCTGTTCCATGTGTGGGAAGGTATTCATTTGGGGATCCAACAGTGCCTTCCTCTTTCTTAATTGATAAGAGACTCAAGCATTTTCCCCACTACAGATGTTACACTAACTGATCTATACTTCCCCATCTTTTGTTTACCTTCCTTTTTAAACAGCAGCGCCACTGTATTAAAACTGCTGGAACTGCCCCAGAGTCCAGCAAATTGGAAAAATTACTGACAGTGCAACTGTTCTATCCCCCGCTGTCTCTTTTAGCACACTGGGAGGCATTACACCAGGACAGAAGACTTGTCTATCCTTAGCTCCATGAGCTTGCCCAACACTAGCGTTCTGTAATAATGTTTGTTTGCAGGTCCTCACTGACTCCAACTCTTTGTCAATCTCTGGCATGTTATTAGTGCCCTCCACTGTGAAGACCGATGCAAAATACCTGTTCAGTGCCTCAGCCATTTCATCACATCCCATAACTAAATGCTCCTTCTCATCCCCTGAGGGACCAACATTTACCTGAGCCACTCTTTCTCATTTAAAATTTTCAGAGAAAGCTCTGCTATCTGTCTTTAAATTCTATGGTACATCTTTTCTCTCCTGTTCTTTCTTATGATTCTTTCTCACTCTTTTTGTGGTTTTCTTCTGATCTTTAACGCTTTCCCAATCTTACAGTTTCCTGCCGTTTTTGACCACTTTGTATGCCTCATCGGTAAATGTGAGAGATGGGGAGGGAGAGTGGGGAGGGGACGGGAGGGAGAGGCGAGGAGGGAGGGGGAGAAGAGAGGGGGTGGAGGGGGAGGTGCGGGGATAGGTGGATTGGGAAAAGAGGCAGGGCAGAGGAAAGAAGGGGTGGAGAGAGGGCTGTAAGAGAGAGGGGGAAGGAGAGAGCTGGGAACGGTAGGCGAGAATAGGAAGTGAGATGGGAGGAGAGGGTAGGAGGAGTTGGATAGGAGAGGGAACAGGAGGACAAAGGGTGAGGAGTGAGGGGTGGATGGCGTGAGCGGGACTAGAGGGGTGGAGGGTGGATGGGAAGGGGTTGTAGGAGAGAAGGAGAGGAATGAAGGAGAGGAGTAGAAGTGGGGAGAAAGTGGAAGGTGGAGAACGGGGAGGAGACAGTGAATGAGGTGGAGGGACGAGTGATGGGGAAGAGGGGGAGGAGAGGGGTTAGGAGGGAGGGGAAGGAGAGTGAGGAGGAAGCGAGGACGTAGGGGGAGTTTGGGGTGTGAGGTGAGGGGTAGTTTGGGGTGGAGTAGGAGAGAGGGGGTGGGAGGTGGATGAGAGAGGGACATGAGGGGTGGAGGATGTGTGGAGGATTGGGGAGAAAAGAGGTGAAGTTGAGGAGGAGGGGAGGACGGTGGGAGGTGAAGGGGAGGAGAGAGTAGGGAGGAGAGGCAGAAGTGGGGGAAGGAGGGGGAAAGTGAGCAGGGAAATGGAGCAGAGACAGGGAGGAGAGCCAGAGAGGAGGGGGCAGGAGAGATGGGAGAGTAGAAGGGAGGACAGGTGGGAGGAGAGGATACGAGGGGATAGGGAAGGAGTTCAGGAGAAGGGATGAAGAAGAGGGGCACGGGAGAAGGGAAGAAGTGAGTGTGGAGAAGAGGGGGACAAGTGGGCGGGAAAGGGGGAGAGGAGAGGAGGGGAGGTGAAGAAAGGAGAGGGTGGAAGAAGAGAAGGGTGAGGAGATTGGATGAGGAGAGAGGGTATGAGGAGATAGGGGAGAGTGGAGAGGTGAGCGGGAGAATGGAGTAGAGGTGAGGGGGAGGAGAGAGAGGAGAGAGGGGACAGTGGTGTGGAGAGAGAGGAGAGAGTAATGAGGAATGAGAGGAGGGAGAGAGGAGTGAGGGAAGAGGGGAGAGGAGAGAAGGAGGAGAAGGGGAGGAGAATGAGGAGAGGGGGAGGGGATAAGAGAGGGGTCGGGAGAAGAGGGGGGAGAGGGGAGATGGGAGGTGGCGAGCATGGGGAGGAGAGAGTGGGAGGAGAGAGGGGGATGAGAGAGATGGGGCGGAGAGAGAGGAGAGAGAGGGGAGGAGAGAGGGAGAGGAGAGAGAGTGGGTGGAGAGGGGGAGGATGGAGAGCGGAAGGAGAGAGAGGGAAGGTTAGGGGGAGGACGAAGAGGGGGAGGAGAGAGAGGTGTAGGAGAGTGAGGGGCGAGGAGAGAGAGGGGGATGAGAGAGGGGGACGAGAGAGGGGGAGGGACGGAGTGGGAGGAGAGAGGGGAGGACAGAGGGGGAGGAGAGAGAGGAGAGGAGAGTGAGAGGATGGAGAGGGGGAGTAGAGAGAGGGGGAGGAGAGAGGGCACGGAAAAAAGGGGTGGAAGAGAGAGAGGGAGAGGAGAGAGGGGCAGGGAGAATGAGGCAGAGAGCAGCAGGGGCACAAGAGGGTGTCAGAGAGGGGGAGGAGGAGAGTGGGTGAGGTGTGGGGTCGATGAGGAGGAGAGCGGGGGTGATGTTAGCGGGGAGAGAAGAGGTAAGGGGGAGGAGTTGGTGGCGTGGAAAGAGGGAGTAGAAAGCAGGATGCGTGGGAGCAGAAGGAGGTGGCGAGGAGAGTTTGGCAGGAGAGAGCGGTTGGAGGTGGGGAGGAGGAGATTGGGTAAAAGACCGAAGTTCAGAAAGGTAGGATGGTGGGAGTAGGGGAGGAAAGAGAGAAGAGAATCGTGAAGATGGGTGAGGGCAGGGTGGCAGGGAAGAGGGGAGGAGGAGACTAGGGGAAAGAGAGGGGTGGGAAGATGGGTAGGAGAGTAACCCACCCAGACCTTTCTCCGTCTGAACAGTTCACCTAACCCTTTGGGCAACTCCCCCATGGGCAGTCCACCCTGACCTGCACACCATTGGGCCGGGTGAGGAAACCCAAGCAGACACTGGGGAGAATGTGCACACTCCACACAGACAGTCGCTGGCACTGTGGGGCAGCAGTGGTAACCACTGAGCCACCGTGTGACCCTAATGAGAGAGAGAGATGAAGTGAGAGTCGTGGGCGGGGAGAGGAGAGAGGAGGAGAGAAGAGTGAGGGAAGAGAGAGGGGAGAGAGAAGAGAGAAGGGAGGAGAGAGAGGGAGAAGAGGGGAGGAGGAGAAGAGAGGTGAAGAAGAGGTGGAGAAGAAAGAGCAGAATGACAGTGTGAGAGAGAAAACGAGAGAGGAGAAAGAAGAGAAAGAGAGAGCAAGAGTGAGAGAGATAGAAAAGGCAAAAAGGGAACAAGTGACCTCCAGCCCACACTCTGTCACAGACAGACAGAGACAGTAACAGGTCAATACTCGCCCGGTCAGCCCGCATGGCGTGAGGGTAATGGCTGACTGAGCTCGGTTCAAATACTCCCAGAGTCTATTACCAAAACCCCATCTACTCCCGAACCTAATTCATCCTGTCAGCTCCCAACTTCCTCTACCTGGAACACACCTCCCCCAGGTATGGGATACACCAACAATCACCTAAGACTTTGGTACAGATATATACAGATATGATGGAGAAATTGTATGCAGTGGTTGATAATGACTGCCGATGCAACACTCAAACGCCAATTATTTCCAGTATCTGATTAATCGATTGATCATGTCAGATTTTGATTAAATGGTTTTTTGGCGTTTCCTGTCTGTGAATCTTCTTCAAATATTCAAAGAAGTTTAATAAAGGCAGTGTCAGTCCAGGCGAGAAATCAGACAGACAAATAATTCCCTTTGTTTGATACTTTTGTGTATATATCCTTTCTTGAAATCCTCAGAGAAAGAAGCTTACAAGATCCATCACTATCCATCACAGAGAGAAAAGAATAATCAAAATAAAGTAAGAAATTGTCTCTAAACATGAACATTATTTCTCTCTCCCTAAAGGTGCCAGTCCTATTGGGTTCCTCCTGCACCCTCTCTATAATTTCAGACACTCACATTATCCCACCTCCAGGTCGAGGGTGATCAGTATACTCACAACAGAGATCATCATACATTGTGAAGGACGGGAGGGTCCAGAAAGGGGATAGGCTCATTCATTTCCCAGAAAGTTTCAGGAGTGATTTATGATGCAATGGAGCAACTGGAGTTGAAGCGAGATGCGACAGAGACTATTGGCTTATACTTGGTATAGATAAGGAAGGTGAAAACAAGGTGTTCACATTAGCTGGGGGAAAAGGACGAAGAAATACAAAAATTAAGTTTGTGGATAGATTGACAGGGATGATTTGATGAAGTGCTTATGTGGAAGAGATACAATATCCACTGTATCTTAATGGATTGCATTTGGACTGAACAGCCTGAAGTTCTGTATTTAATTTCCAGATCACAGACGCTCACAACCGACTGTACAAACACAAACAAGAAATTGCGCGCCAAAAGTCGTTAATTTCAAAGACCGCTAGTCATGAATGGACCCGGACCATAGAACAGGCTGTCACTATAGGACAGAACAGGACAACACATCGCAAAAAAAAGGCACTAAAAGAAAAACTGGCCAAAGTAACACACAAAAAAGAGGACACTACAACACACACCTGGGTTAAAAACCTCTCCCACAGACAGCTCACAGACATGGAAAGAACTATACTGACCAAGGGACTCAACTACAACCACAGGGATACCAAGACAGCAGACTTCCTAGCAGCTCTGGAATGCACACTCAGGAACAATGGACTGACTGAAGAGACACAACAAACAGTGAGACAAACGGTCGTACCTATGATGATAAGAAAAAGACAAACACATAACCTCAACACCAAGGAGAGGGAAGCACTGAAAGCACTAAGAAATGATAAGAACATAATCATACTACCAGCAGATAAAGGCAGAATGACTGTCATGCTAGATAAATCAGACTACATCAAAAAAGCACAACACCAACTAGCAGACACCAACACCTACCAAATGAAGGATTCGGACCAAACACCACAACTCACCAATAGAATAAATAACACTCTAAGGAATCAACAAAAAAATGGACAGATAACCAAAGCAGACCTACGAAGAATGAAACCGGAAAGCAACAACACCCCCAGATTCTATGGACTACCCAAAGTACACAAACCAGACATCCCACTCAGACCCATAGTATCACTACCAGGGACACCAGCATACAAACTGGCCAAAGAACTACAACAGAAACTGAAACACCTGGTCAGCGGATCCAAACACTCCATACAATCAACACAGGAATTCTTGGACGCCATCAGGAATACACACACAGTAAAAGAAGAAACCATGATCTCATTCGACGTGACGGCACTGTTCACTTCGATTGACAAAACCATAGCCAGAGAAACAATAGCCAACCTACTGGACATACATAACAGAAACCAGGAGGCGGAACCTATCAACAAAGACGGCATACTTAAACTACTGGACTTATGCCTCACTACACACTTTACATTCAACAATCAGATATACGAACAAATCAACGGAACACCCATGGGATCACCAATCTCGGGACTCATAGCAGAGGCAGTTATGCAAAGGTTAGAACAAACAGCCCTACCACAAATTCAACCCAAACTCTGGGTCAGATATGTCGATGACACTTTCGTAATCATCAAAAACACGGAAATAGAAAAAACACACCAGATCATCAACGCCACACTCACAGGCATCCGATTCACGAGAGAAGTAGAAAAGGATAGCCAACTCCCATTCCTAGACGTGATAGTACAGAGAACACCGAACGGAGAATTCACCACAAGGGTACACAGGAAAACAACACACACAGACCAAGTCCTAAACTATGAAAGTAACCACCCCAACACACACAAACGAAGCTGCATCAGGACACTATTCAAAAGAGCTACAACACACTGCAGTACACCAGAACTGCGAAAAGAGGAAGAGGAACACCTATACAAGGTATTCGTCAAAAACGGATACCCGCGCAACTTTATCAACAGATGCCTAAGAGATAGACGATGGAACGAGTACATGCCACAACCAAAAGGACTAGCCACACTACCATACATCAGGAGCGTTTCAGAACTGACAGCCAGACTACTGCGACCCTTAGGACTCATAACGGCACACAAACCAACAGCCACGCTCAGACAACAACTTACTAGAACAAAGGAGCCAATACCCAACATGAGCAAAACTAATGTAGTTTATAAAATACCATGCAAGGACTGCACAAAACACTATATAGGACAAACAGGAAGACAGCTAACAATCCGTATACATGAACACCAACTAGCCACGAAACGACACGACCAGCTATCCCTAGTAGCCACACACTCAGACAACAAGCAACATGAATTCGACTGGGAAAACACTACTATCATATGGCAAGCCAGACAGAGAACAGCCAGAGAATTCCTAGAGGCATGGCATTCATCCACAAACTCCCTCAACAGACACATCGACCTGGACCCAATATACCAATCACTACAGCGGACAGCTGAAACTGACACCCGGAAGCGGCAAGGACAGACCACTATAAATGCCAGAAGAAACATCAAAGAAGCGCTTCACAGGAGGCTCCAGAGCACTGATGATGTCTCCTAGCCAGGGGACGAAACGTTTGCAACAAAAACTTCCAGCTCGGCGAACAGAATCACTACAAATTCTATCAAGCCGTGGGCTTGAATTATCCCAGTACCAGAGTCAGAGTGATGTAGCTTAGGCAGTCACAATGAAGGGTCTGGGTATCTTCCAATTTGCGATGGTTCCTTTCCCTCTGGGTGTTTGCAGACCCCTCAAGCTCTCTGACCTCTCGGTGATGAAAGCATGGAAATCGGTAACAGACTCTGCAAACAGTGAGAGCTCTAGTTGTTCCACCGCTCTTCAGATCCCTGCTAACATTCCTGCTTTAGGGAAATCGGCACGCCTGGTTGGTGACAGGCTGTGTGACTCAAATGGGCAGCAGGAGGCTGCAAGATAACGGTTGGTAGTTTGAGACCTTGGTTGTTCTAGATCAGACGATGGGAATACCACCCTAGCTCCATTTAAACCGGAAAATCCATGGCAAGGTTGAATTACAGCCCAAACCATTGATGGTTCTGTGTTCCCTGACCCCACACGGAGTAAGATAGGGACAAACATTGTTCTCTCCATACCCCCGCTGTCAACAGACAGTGGCCACTGCAGCTTCCTGCACAGCCGTGGGACACAGCTTACAGAAACCCCCCCCACCCCCGTCACCCCCTCATGAATGGTGCTTCTCGTGTGAAAGTCTTTACATTTAATACGGTAACGGCTGCAATCCAACCCCTGTCCCCAAGATTAGAAGCTGCAGGATTTTGTGATGAGAACAGTGTTATGAAGTTGAAGACGTGCCCTCCACCTTTAAATGAGAGTGAATGCTGTTCAGAACTGAGCGCTGACAAATACCTGTGATGACCAGCTCGCAGTCTCAGCGTGGACTGGAAAATTGGAAAGATGTAACGGTTGGCTGTGAAACAAGCCAGTTTTGTTTGTTAATTAAGAAACAATTCCAATTTTACCAATCAATTTAAATTATGCTTTAGAATACTAAAATCCAACCGCGCTTTGACTTAGTGTTTAGAAACACTGCAGAACCGAGGACTTCCATAATGTTGCCCCCACTGACTATTCCCCATGAAACAGGCCCAGGTTCTCAGCTGAGGATTCCTGCTGGGAACCTTTGCTCCTTGGCTTTGATCCGGGCCGCCTGCCCAAGGAAAGCAAATGTGGTACTGGTTTAAGTGGAAGGATCAGAGCACGGTAACCCCGCTCTGAAACAGAATGGCTATCAGTGCTGTCCACATCTGTGCATATTCAGAACCAGGTTGGAGAAAACCGTAACAATGTTTCACACAGTAATGAAACTGGATTGTATTCCTTTTCACCACTCCAGCGTGTATGAGCGAGCAAATTCAAAGCCAGGTTTGTTGATATGAACAGATAGTTATAAAACTCTGCTCGTGTCAGTCTGAAAGGCTGCCATCGGGAATAAGGGCTGTTCTTGCCGGATTTTGAAGCGGGGAGTTTTCGTGTATGAGGTGACTCCAATCCACAATACAATACAGGAAGCATCCCCGCGAGCAGCTGGTGTTCAGAGTCGGCCAGCACTAAAATTTACAGAGTTCAACACTTCACCTTGCCGTTTCCAGGAGCTGGTTATTCTCCAGCGTAATTGGCATCATTGAAAAATTAAGAAAATCATGTGAAATTGTTCACAAAATATAGATAAAGATGCTGTCAGGGGTGCACAGTTTGGAATATAGGGCAAGTCTGAACGTGGGCATGACCTTAAGGAAGTTTCATAAAATGAGTACTTAAGTTTTTGTTTTCGGCCATGTGGGGTGAGTTGAAAGCTGGAGAGCATAGGTGTAAGGTGAGATGGGTAAAATATAAAAGGGATTGAGGCACCTTTCCCACACAGAAAGTTGTGCGGGATGGAATCAGCGACCAGAGGAAGTGGAGGAGGCTCGTACACTCAGAAGATTTCAAAGGCAACCGGATGAGTTTCTGGATAGGAAGGGTTTAGTGGGATAGGGGCCAGATGCTGGGAAATGGGAGTTTGTTTAAAATGCATTTCCAGACATTTCGAAGCATAAATGCTGTTCTGGGTGCAGTCCGGGGCAATAAGCCATAAACGGTTCCCAGATCCTTCAGCAGAACAATTCCAAACTGCGCTCCCAACATATGTTGAACAGGAAATTCGACGTTTCGGGCATAAGCCCTTCATCAGGAATCTAGTTCATGCCCGAAACGTCGAATTTCCTGTTCCTTGGATGCTGCCTGACCTGCTGCGCTTTAACCAGCAACACATTTTCAGCTCTGATCTCCAGCATCTACAGAACTCACTTTTTACTCCCAACATATCGTGGAAACTTAGTGTACCTCCACCTCCCGAAAAACTCTGAAATGAGGGAAAACAAAGAACCGAACATGAACGAGCCATGAAAATTGAAGATTCCCAAACACAGTTTCGATTACATTAGTTTGCTCGTCCGATCAACAATGCGGCAATGCTTGCAGCTCACGTTTCCAGGACAGAAGTGAAGGAAATTAGAGAAATTTAAGACCATATGACATTGCAATTAACTGGAATTATTTTTCCATTCACTAGAACACCAAATAATGATAACTAAAGTCACTGCAGGATTTTGTTTCACACCAGCGATGAAATCCCAATCTCCGTTCGGCTTCAGTGGAAATAGTGAACAACACAACTTGGCCGGAACATGATGCAGCAGTGGAACCGCTTGAGGTCCGGGCTTTTCGTGTGGGAGGCGAATGTGATCACTCCAGCATGGACACTGGCACATTGGAGAGGGTGCATTCTCTCAAATCGAAGATACATTTGCTATAAGCAAAGTAAGATGGTCGGGTTGGAATTGAAACACTGAACATTAACACTCTGCAGTAAAACCAGCAAAGCACACAAATGGTGAAATTCGAACACAACCCTCATTAGAAATTTAAACACAACACAGTGCCTCCGACAACTCGGCCACAAGACAAGCCTCTGCAGTTGGGTTTTTTTTTACACTTTCAATGGCGCGTCTACAAAACAACAGCATCAAAGTCCCGGGGAAAGAGTTCCAGATCCCTGCCCTGTTCGCACTGCTGCTGGGATCTGCCCAGCTACAATATCAATTTTGCAGCAGATAATGATACCGCTTCAATCCACACAAAAATCAATGGGAAGCTGATCTACCTTCTGAGACTCGTTTGAGCCACAAATCTAAGGTCTGTGCGAGAGAATGGAAATTCGATTCTGATTCAACAAAGAAACCAAGATCTGCGTGACATGACTGGGATTGCGATACTTGCCTTGGTAAATGATTGCACCTGTTGCTCGGTACAGAACAGTTTTCACGTTTACACGGAACATGAAACACACGGACTACAGGGAAAATGCACAAAGCCGAACAGATCGTGTTCCACATCAGACCGTGCAGCATACTTACGGCTTCGACGTCTGTTTTGAAGATTAAACGTCCCAAAGAATGTTCTCGACGTGAAAAGTGGAGGTAGCATTACTATCCGAGAAGGACAGATCACATTGTGAGGATGCACACACCTCGGTGCCAGTACGAGTTGGCGTTTTCCTTGTCTTTGACCTGAACCATGCGGCTTGCTGCAGAGATGTCTACACCTGTGCATGAACCACACGGCGGCCAGCTGAGGTGGAAAGCAGTGTGGGAATCGATGGGAAGCGACTCAGAAAGTTTATGAAATTCTCTCCTCCTTATTAGAGATGCAGTTTCTGTTCACTTCAATCTAAAAGGCAGTTTCAGAGTGTATTAACAGATGTCAAAAGGTGATTCCGCCCCCCCCCCCCCAACAAACCAGAAGACGTCAAAGAGGTGCTAACTGTATCTGAGTGCTCTTTGTTCTCGATGCTAAACGTGAGACAGTCCAAGGGCATGAGTTATAAAGTAATCTCACAACCAATAGCAGGGCAATTCCAACCTACTCTTTCAAACATGCTGCAGCCTTAGAGCACCAGCACAGACATTTTGAGAAGCTCGGCACTTTCCCACACCACAGTTAATTTCCCGGGAACCAAACACATTTTCCATTTGCGTTGAACATCAACATAACGGGGATCAAACCAGCATTTCAACAAACTGTTGGAGGTGACCAGCAGAAACGGCAGCAGCGGGACACAAAACCACGCCACTGTCGAAACGGGAACCTGGATGTAGCGCGATAGACTGCTCGATCACACTTTTCCGGCGTCAGCAATTGTCTGCTGCATAACAAAAGGTGCAAAGTCACATGGGGTGAGTTGGAAACTCGAGATCATAAGTTTAAGGTGAGTGATCTGAAATTGACAAAGGACCCGAGGCACATTTCTCACACACAAGGTTATGCATGTATGGAATGAGCTACCAGAGGAAGTGGAGGAGGCTATGGCACTCAGAAAACTGCAATGGTAATCGGATGAGTTTCTGGATAGGATGGGTTCAGAGGGATTGAGGCCAAATGCTGGGGAACGGGACTTGTTTAACTTTGGCTATGTGGTGAGCATGGATGAGATACACAGAAATATCACTTTCCACGCGGTGTACCCCAATTACGTTGTGTTGCTTACACCAGTTTTAAAGGATTAAGTTTTAGCGGAGTTTGCCGTCGCAGTCTGTGGCACAATCATTTAGTCTGGTCGACAGCACACGGGAAAGGTAGTATTGTGAAACACTGCAGAAACGAACGACTTCCTTACTTTTGCTCCGACTGACCATACTTGGTGAAATTTTCCCAGATCCTCAGCTGAGGATATTTGCTGCTGGAAGTGACACAGTGATTGAAACGTTGCTGCACGGTATAATGTGGAACACGGCCTGCTCAGCTTTGTGCATTTTCCCTGTAGTCCGGTGTGTTTCGTGTTCCGTGTAAAAGTGAAAGTTGTCCTGTTTCGAGCAATGGGTGAAATCATTCAGCAAAGCAAGAATCGAAATTGAAGTAATGTCAAGCAGCTCATGGTGATTTGACCAAATCATTACCGAACATATATTCTCACGCAGTCAAAGATACATTTCTGGTTGAAAAGAGTCTGAGAAGATAGACTCAGCTTACCATTGATTTTTGTCTGGATTGATGGGCTTTCATGATCTGCTGCGAAATTGTCATTGTAGCTGGGCACATCCCAGCAGCTGTGCGAGTCGGAGAGGGATCATGGAACCCTTTTCATTTTACTTAGCATGTGTGGTTATGCAGGAGCACAATTCGAAATGCAAGTAAATGCGCTACCGCGCTGTCTGGTAGTGTGGCCGAGCGGTCTAAGGCGCTGGATCCAGGTTCCAGTCCTGAAAGGGGCGTGGGTCCGAATCCCACCACTGCCATTCCAGCTGGTCAACTCCACCGCTGCAGCATTGTTAAAATCCCCGCTGCGTTGATATTCCAGGGGAATTAACTGTGGTGAATATTGTGAAGTCTCTCTGCTGTCATGATGGTGCTCGCCTCCCCTGCCGAAAATCGCAAACAGCTCAGCGCTTGGTTTACGTTCCAGGCAAGTTGAGCTTTTACTGGAACCGAATGGAGACTGTTATTTCATCGCTGTTGTGAAACAAAGTCCTGCGCTGAATCGATTCATCGTTATTTGGCTTTCTGGCGAATGGGAAATTCTTTCCACTGAATGTGTTATTGAATTTCTCCCATTTCCTTCATTTCCGTCTTGGAGACACCGGAAGGGAAAGGTAATCTAATCGAGACTGTGATTGGTGAAATTCACTTTTTTATGGCCCATACTTATTATATTCTTTCTTTCTCTCTTTTCAGCATTGTCCGGGAAGTGGTGGTGCACTAAGGCTGCAGTATGTTTGAAAGAGTAGTTTGGAATTGCCCAGTTGTTAGTTGTGAGGTTACTTTATGCCTCATGCCCTCGGACTGTCTCACATTTAGCATTCATGCTTCGCTGTGTCTGAACATGCATTAGGTATGCCAGTTTTGTTTGTGTTCCGTGTTAAATGCTTTCTGTTTGCGATTCGCTCAATACATTACGAGTTAACAGGGGTTCTGAGGTAACTTCCAGCAGCAAAAATCCACAACTGAGGATCTGGAAAAAATTCACGAAGTATGGTCAGTCACAGCAAAAGTAAGGGAGTCGTTCGTTTCTGCAGTGTTTCACAATACTACCTGTCCCGTGAGCAGTCGAACAGTCTAAATGATTGTGCTACAGACTGCGACGGCAAGCTCCGCTAAAAAGTAATCCTTTCAAACACAACGTTATTGGGGTACACCGCGTGGAAACAGATACTTCGGTGTATCTCATCCATGCTCACCACATATCCAAAATTAAACAAGTCCCGTTCCACAGCATTTGGCCTCCATCCCTCTAAACCCATCCTATCCAGAAACTGATCCGATTACCATTGCAATTTTCTGAGTGCAATAGCCTCCTCCACTTCCTCTGGTAGCTCATTCCATACACGCACAACCTTGTGTGTGGGAAATGTGCCTCAGGTCCTTTGTCAATTTCAGAGCACTCACCTTAAACCTATGCTCCCGAGTTTCCAACTCACCCTAGCTTGGGTAAAACACGTAAATACTCAGTTCAAAACCCTTCCATAAAATCATGTCGCAGCCGTTATGCTGCCGGGAAAGTTGTCCCAGCCTATTCCACCTCACTCTACAGTCCGAACATTGACGACATCCTTGTCTATATTTTGTCACCAATTTCACGTCTGTTTCTTTTTTTAACTTTTTCAAGATGTCAATTACCCTGGATAACAACGAGCTGTTGGAAAAATAGTGTTTCACAATACTAACTTTCCGGTGAGCAGTCGAACAGACTAAATGATTGTGCCATAGACTGCCACGGCAAGCTCCGCTAAAAAGTAATCCTTTAAAGCCGGTGTAAGCAACACAACGTTATTGGGGTACACTGCGTGGAAACAGATACTTCGCTGTATCTCAACCATACTCACCACATCGCCAAAATTAAACAAGTCCCATTCCACAGCATTTGGCCTCCATCCCTCTAAACCCATCCTATCCAGAAACTCGTCCAATTACCATTGTAATTTTCTGAGTGCAATAGCCTCCTCCACTTCCTCTGGTAGCTCATTCCATACACGCACAACCTTGTGTGTGGGAAATGTGCCTCAGGTCCTTTGTCAATTTCAGAGCACTCACCTTAAACCTGTGCTCTCGAGTTTCCAACTCACCCCAGCTTGGTTAAAACTCATAAATTCTCTGTTTACAACCCTTCCATAAAATCATGTCGCAGCCGTTAACGCTGCCGGGAAAGTTGTCCCAGCCTGTTCCACCTCACTCTACAGTCCAAACATTGACGATATCCTTGCTGAAAATGTGTTGCTGGTTATAGCGCAGCAGGTCAGGCAGCATCCAAGGAACAGGAAATTCGACGTTTCGGGCCAGAGCCCATCATCAGCAATGAGGAGAGTGTACCAGGCTGGCTAAGATAAAAGGTAGGGAGGAGGGAATTGGGGGAGGGGCGATTGAGATGTGATAGATGGAAGGAGGTCAAGGTGAGGGTGATAGGCTGGAGTGTGGTGGGGGCGGAGAGGTCAGGAAGAAGATTGCAGGTTAGGAGGGCGGTGCTGAGTTGAGGGAACCAACTGAGACAAGGTGGGGGGAGGGGAAATGAGGAAACTGGAGAAATCTGAGTTCATCACTTGTGGTTGGAGGGTTCCCAGGCGGAAGATGAGGCGCTCTTCCTCCAACCGTCGTGTTGTTATGTTCTGCCGATGGAGGAGTCCATGGACCTGCATGTCCTCGGTGGAGTGGGAGGGAGAGTTAAAGTGTTGAGCCACGGGGTGGTTGGGTTGGTTGGTCCGGGCGTCCCAGAGGTGCTCCCTGAAGCGTTCCACAATTAGGCGGCCCGTCTCCCCAAAATAGAGGAGGCCACATCGGGTGCAGCGGATGCAATAGATGATGTGTGTGGAGGTGCAGGTGAATTTGGGGCGGATATGGAAGCATCCCTTCGGGCCTTGGAGAGAAGTAAGGGAGGAGGCGTGGGCGCAAGTTTTACATTTCCTGCGGTTGCAGGGGAAGGTGCCGGGAGTGGAGGTTGGGTTGGTGGGGGGGGTGTGGACCTGACGAGGGAGTCACGAGGAGAGTGGTCTTTGCGGAACGCTGATAGGGGAGGGGAGGGAAATATATCCCTGGTGGTGGGGTCCGTTTGGAGGTGGCGGAAATGACGGCTGATGATACGTTGTATACGGAGGTTGGTGGGGTGGAAGGTGAGAACCAGTGGGGTTCTGTCTTGGTGGCGGTTGGAGGGGCGGGGCTCAAGGGCGGAGGAGCGGGAAGTGGAGGAGATACAGTGGAGGGCATCGTCGATCACGTCTGGGGGGAATCTGCGGTCCTTGAAGAAGGAGGCCATCTGGGCTGTACGGTACTGGAACTGGTCCTCCTGGGAGCAGATGCGGCGGAGACGAACGAATTGGGAATATGGGATGGCGTTTTTACAGGGGGCAGGTTGGTGACGATATCCATATCTATATTTTGTCACCAATTTAAAATCTCTTTTTTTAAAAAAAAATATTTTCAATATGTCAATTACCCTGGATAACAACGAGATATTGGAAAAAGAAAAGTGAAACGTAGAATGTCTTCAACTTTCAGTGCTGGATGCCACTGAACCGCAGGGCATCTGGCTGAGGCTTGTTTCTGTAGTGTAGCGGTCATCACGTTCGCCTCAACACGCGAAAGGTCCCCCGCTCGAAACTGGGTAGAAACTGCTTTGTTCTTCAACTGCAGCCTTTTACACGGACAAGCACGGAGCTTTATTTCTTGCTTTCCCATCTGCAAACCTGCCTTGGAAATTGCTCGAACAAATCTGCTCTCTTTGTGAAATGTGATGCAATTCCATTTAGTTAGTGTGCAAAGCATGGTAAAGGTTTTCTCCAACCTGGTCAAGCGACTCAATAAATTTTGCTAAATTCCATGGTGCTTATTAGAAATGCAGTTTCTGTTCACGTCAATTTAAAAGGCAGTTTCTGAACATAGTAACAGAAGTTACTACTCACCCCTCCCCAACTCCGGAAGAGGTGCTAACTGCACTTGATTGCTTTTTGTTCTCGATGTGAAGAGCTCTCACGCCTGAGTCACCTTCACGTCTCTTGCTGCTGAGTGACTCACAAAGAAGGAGATTCACCAGAGCTGCAACTGCCTCACTTTCCCACTCGAGCTCCCGTTTACATTTTCCTGCTGCTCAGTGATTTAAAGAAAACCAAAAGGTTGCGATGTCATTCTGTAGCCTCTCTGTCAATTCCTCCGTTTCAGTTCCAAAATGGCTTAGATCTCGGGACGCACCTTAATACTAGCGACGTTATGAAATCACAAGTCCAGAGGTTCCTTTGAGAGTGTAATTTCTTTCATTGCTTTTGCTGATTGAATGAGTCACTAACGTGCGAACTGATCCAAACCATGATTTAGCACCTTTGGGAACTGTATTCATATTGAATCTGGGACATGACTTGCAGCTGGAGCAGAAATTCTGGAGGGGAAGCTTGGAAACACGGATTGGGGGTCAGTGTCACTTCCTGACCCAGCCTGGAATTTCCAAGTACATTTCCAAAACTATACCTAACCATCGGAGTGGCTCGATCTGCCCCTGTGTAGCAGGTCCGAAGGGCTGAATGGAACATCAGAATGTAGGGCTCCGGGACACGAGGGGGGCATTCGGCCCTTTGACACTACTCCACCAGTAAATCAGATTGTGGCTTATCTCATGGCGTTCCCACCTGCACTTTGCTCTCCATGCACCATTATCCCTGATTCACCTGTCTATGGAAAATCAGATGAAGCCAACCTCGACATAATATAAGGATTCAGCCCTCCCAAACTTCTGGGAAGGAGAATTCCCACCTGAATGAATTCCCACTTTGTGATTTTTTTTCACTCCAGTTGTGACTGAGGATGGAGGGTGTCACTGTTTCCTTTTCTCGTCCCACTCCTCCACTGCTCACGACAAATGTTAAATGTAACCAGGTTGGTGAAATGGCTGATGATAAAGATCTTAGACTGGGTCAGATTCAGTGATAAGAACAAGTCAGGCAGATTTCTTTAGACAGCCACAAGTTACGAACAGCACTAGCGGAGGAGTATGGTGGATTTGTGCATAGCACTGCTGCCGCACATACCACGGAGATGGGTTCAGTTCCAACCTCGGGCGACCCTCTTGTGGAGTTTGAACATTTTCCCCACGCCTCTCTGCGTTTCCACCCAGTGATCCAGTTTCCTGCCACAGTCCAAATATGTACAGTTTAAAGTGGATTGCCCATAGTGCCCAAGGATGTGTGGGTTAGTTATGGGAAATGCAGGGTTCCATGGATAAGATTGGGGGCATGTCCAAGTGGGGATGCTGTTGGGTGGGTAAGTGTGGACTTAATGGACGGAACGTCCTGCCTCTACACTGTAGAGCTTCTATGACAATGACAACAAGTTTGGGCTATACAAACACCCAGTGGGTATATACCTAATCCTCTCTCCTCAAGGTCTCATATGTTTTATTTCTCTCTCTCATTCTAAGAGTAACCTTTAAAAGCCTTTCTAATATAAGCCCTTCATCCCAGGAATAAGTGTAATGAAATATCTCTGAACTGCTTCCAATGTAATTATATCCTTTCTCAGATAAGGAGACACAAAAGACTAATCTCACACTCAGATCACAATGTTTATAATTGTTTTCTCAAAGTGCTGTGAGTCTTTGCAACACTCTTCCCCATAGAGTATTGGAGGCAGAGATACTGAATTTTTTGAGTCACAGATGGAAGGTTCAAAAATAACAACAGAGTCAAGGATTATCGACGAATTGGCAGCAATGTGCATTGTGAGGGGAAAATGTAGACAGTGGTATCAAATAACATGGCTTCAGAAACTGCAGGAATATAATGCAAAATGAAATGATAATATCGATAAAATGTTAAGGGGGAATACAAGATGGCGGCGATCCAGAAGGTCTGCTTTGCTGGGCTCTGCATCAACACACGGGCAAAGTGTTTCTCTATCCCGCCCCATCCCAGCCCTTTACTTAAAATTCAACACTAGAAGAGTGATTGAATCATTACTGATCCCGGTTTGTCAAAGGGAAATGACAAAACACGGGAAAGGATCAAGTAAGTCCCAACAAGCGGTGCACCCGTCAGCATCGAGCATGCCTGAGACCGCCGCTGCAACCCACTCCGCTCGTTCCATGGACCCAGTTACTCACCAGGCCTTGGTCACTGAGTTCACCAAGTTACGTGAAATGATTGAAGCCATGATTGAAGAACCGTTCAGCCGTGGCTAGAGCCGCTCTCAGCCGTGCTCCAGAAACATGAGCAGCAACTTGACAGCCTTGGAAACAGAACAGACGATGCCAAGGGCCGAACTGCAGCGACAGAGACCGTGATCGATTCCTCTCGGGAGAGGATCCTCGCCACTGAAAAACAGGTCTGCACCTTAACTGAACAAGATGACGAACTGAACAAGATGATGAGCTCGAGAACAGGATGAAGAATATACACATCGTCGGTTTGCTGGAGCGGACAGAAGGTGGTCAGCTGGTGAGTTTTTTTCAAGAACTGGCTGCAGCGATTCCTTCACTTCGAAACTGAGGAGGGACGGGTGAAGACTGAGACAGTTCATCGGGTTACGGCGTGGAAGTCAGACTCAGACCAACATCTTCATCCTGTCCTTGCGCGATTACTTAGTTTTGGGGACAAACAAAGATTGATGGAAGCTTTAGAACCCAGGGGAAAGAGCCGATGGGTTTAATTCACGAGGGCTCCAGGATTATGTTCTGTTAGGACTTTTTAGCGGCGGTGACTCAGGAAAGAAAATCTTTTGATGATATCAAGAGAAGAGTAAGGGAACTCGGGATTCAGTATTCCTAACGCTTCCCAGCGGTGTCCGTATTGCTTTGAATGGATCCGTGATCCCGTCTGACTCTCAAGAGAAAGCGAAAAGTTTGTGGACATTTTAAAGTAAGTTGGATATTTAGGTAACCATGTTTCTCTCTGAAAGAAATTTTGTTGGATTTTTCTGCTATTAACCAGTGTTAAATTATAGCCTGGAATGGGTAGAGTACTCAGTTTTAACTTCTTCATTAGTATTAATACTTTTTTTTTCTTTCTTTGCTTGTGTCTGGGGTGCAGCTCCAACTGGAGGGAGTTACAAATGTAGTTGTGATGACTAAGTGCCGACTGAAGGGCAGTTCAAGCCCGATTTTTGTTGTTAATTGCCCTGGATTCTTTATTGGTAGCGAGCACAAAATAAAGTTTTGAGATATGTAAGCGTCCCCAGTGGGCGGTGGGGGGTAAATTCCACAATCGAGTGTCATTGGCATTTTGGATTTTATTTCGTTCTTTGGTTTTTTTTATGTGTTTAGCTTTGGAACGTTTTGAGAGCTTGTTAGTTGTATTAGTTTTAGTTTGGACAGTTTTTAGGCTCTATGAGTATTTTTTTTCCATTAATGATCAGCGATGTGTAATTTGATGTGAAACTCTAGAGTTGAAATGTTGCTACAGTGTGTTATGGAAACTGATGTGCTTAAATGTTGTACCTGGAACATTAAGGGGAGCCATCTGCCAGTCAAGAGGAAAAATGTACTTTCTAATCTTCAAAAAGAGAGGGTGGATGTTGTCCTATTGCAGGAGATGCACCTTGATAGCAAGGAACATTTGACGTTACAGCAGGGCAGGTTTGATCAGATTTATTTATCATCTTTTAATACTAGGAATAGGGGAGAATCCATACTAGTGAAGAAGAATCTTCCATTTAAATTATTGGATTGTACTAGACATTCACGGAAGGATCAGCATCCCCAGAATCTTGAACTATGGGAAATAATACAGTATTTTGAATGTTTATTGCCCCCCGGCGCGCCCTCTTAAAATCCTAGTTGATGCATTTCCCAAATTCAGTTATCTTGCATCGTGGCAGATTACCATAGAAGGAGATTTCAACTCTCTTATGGCCCCACGGTGGACAGAATGTCCAAAGGTCCCCCAATACCCTCATTATAATGCAAGCAATTAGTTCTCTGGCAGAACTCGAGCTGGTGGATGTCTGGAGGCAGATCTACCTCACAAGTAGGGATTTTATTTTCTCCTTTAACCCGCAGAAGTGGCACTCGAGGGTTGATCTCTTCCCCATTCCTGCTACAATCTTAGATTCAGTGGCATCCTCCACAATTGGAAATCTTACCCCAACATACCTGCCCCAGAAGTAAGATAGAAGTTACATAAGATTATGTTGTACGCAGTTGAGGCTCTTATGTTTTTGTCAAATCCCACAGTTTCGGCAGCTCACGTGATGCAATGCATTAATTCGCTTATCACCTTTTCGGGCTATAAGATTAATTTTACAAAGTTTGTGGCCATCCCTATGGGAGGTCTCAGGGAAATACCTGATGTTGAAGGCAAATCCTGGTTTCCTTTTAATTGGTTACGGGAGTGGTTTCCCTATTTCAGTATCTTCATTACATCTGTCTTTGATCACTTACTTAACATGAACTATGTCCATTTGTTTGACAAAATTAAACATGACCTTCAAAGATGGGATGCACTCCCAATATCCTGGCTAGGTCGGATGGTTGTTCTTAAAATGAATGTCCTTCCTTATTTGCTATACCCCGGGTGAATTATTCTTTTCGTGTTTCCCAGACAGAAATTTAGGAGACTTAATGGCTGATTTAGCTCTTTTATTTGTCACCATAAGCGACTCTTTATCAAGCTAACCAAATTGCAACTACCTCACAGAGTGTGGGGAGTAGATTCCCAGATTAAAATCTATCAATTAAGCTCTTTATTATCCCATGTTAGTGTCTGAGCCACTGAGGACTCAGCGTCACTGCGGTTAGATATTGAACCCTCTCAGAGAAAGTGAACCCTTATTAGTCTGTTTTTCTTAGAAAAAATGGCATTGTGGAGTATTCTCATAACCCAATAATTATCAATCCTGTTAAAACATGAATGACAATGCGTCAGATCGAGGGCAATACAGCCAAAACCATGTTTCTTACCCCTACAATTGGTATACCGAGTTGTCAACCGGGGCTAATGAATTCCATGTTTAAACTGTGGGAAGCCAGGGGTGTAACTTGCTTGAGTGATTTAGAATTAATGGAATCCCTACAGTGTGGGAAGAAGCCCTTGGCCCAAGAAGTCGACTTCGACCCACCCAGACCCATTCCCCTACCATCCTATATTTACCCTGACTAATGCTCCAACCTACATATCCCTGAACACTATGGGTGATTTATCAATAGCCAATTCATCTAACCTGCATGTCTGTGAATCCTGGTGCTGTGAGGCCGCAGTGCTTACTACTGAACCACCACGTGTTATTTTAGGGAGAACGAATGACATCATTTGATCAAAAAACTCGTAAGTATGGACTACCTACTGAAGACATCTTCTGTTTATTTTTCCAGTTCAGAGATTTGATTTTAAAAAAATACAGCTTTAACAGACTCTTACAGATGCGATCGAGAGAAGTGGGTGCTTATTGCTTAGAAAACACTCTCTGTCAGTACCCTTTATCATTAGTTGGAGTGTGCCCCCTCAGACGAGTCTGTGAAGCTTTGTGATGCCTGCGAGAGGGAGAGTTGGGGGTTCAGAATACCTCGGAGAGATGGGAGGATATTTGTGAAAATGCTCGAAGGATTTTGATCTGTAATAGGACCCATTCCATGCAGTTGAAAATTCTTCATAGGGTCTATCTGACCACAGATTGACTCTCAAAATGCAAAATGGGATTATCTTCAGCATATCGTAAATGCAGAATGACTACAGGCACTCTTACTCATTGCTTGTTGTCCTGCTGCAGGCTTCATATATATTGGAGCACTGTGGTAGCTCTGATAGAGTAGGTATTTGGGATTGAATTGGAGATGGATCTGGTTTTTCTTTTCCTGGGCCTGCTCAGGGTTCCTTACGCAGATGCACATAAGGAAAAAAAATATATATATATCCTTACTTTCTGTGCTAGGAAACATGTTCTGTTGTGTTGGATGTCTGAAAACCCCGGGTCTGTTGGGTCGTCGTAAGTTCTTCATGGAGAATATCCCTTTGGACTTTCTCACCAGTACGGTGCATCAAAAAAACAGAGATTTATATAAGACATGACAGCATTTTTTTTGGATTACCACGATGCAGGTTTATCTGTCACATGAAGAAGGGCTTTTATATAGCCATGACGATATTGTCTAATGGATCTAATATCAAGCGAGGAACAATTATGAACATAAAATGCGTATCAGTTAATGCTCTTGAAGAACGAGAGCTACGTTTTGTTATTCATTATTTAGAATTAATAGAATCCTTACAGTGTGGAAACAAGCCCTTGGGCCCAACAGGTCGACTTCGACCCACACATACCCATTCCCCTACCATCCTATATTTACCCTGACTATTGTTTATTTTTGTTTTACTTCTGTCCATTTAGTGTTTTTAACTTGTTTTGTATGTACATGTACATGCGTGTAATTTTGTTCAGTTATTTGAGTTGTGTTGTTAATCGGTTATTATAATATTAAAAATGTCTTCTCAATAAAATTACTTTAAAAAAAAAATAAAATGGTAACATTGATAGAATAGACTCCCAAAGAACTCTCATTAGAGAGACCATGTCTAGGTGACATCCTCAGTGCTTGGGAGCCTCCGGTGAAGCACTTCTGTGATGTTTCCTCCGGCATTTACAGTAGTTTGTATCTGCCACTCCTGGTTGTCAGTTCCAGCTGTCCGCTGAAATGTCTGCAACACAAATTCTCAGTTTGGTGAACAGAACCACAACAATTAACACCCGAGCTACAAAACTTTTCACAAACTATATACACTTCGGTAAGAACCCCCTTCAGTTTCCTAGGCTGTAAAGAAATAAGTTCTAACCTGTCCAATTTCTCCCCATAACTTAAACCCTTTAGCACAGGAAACATCTCTGAAATTTCTTCTGCACTCTTCCTTGTTCAATAATATCCTTTCTAGAGCAAGGTGAACAAAACTGAACACCATACTCCAACTGCAGCCTTACCAATATCCTGTATAATTGCAACATAACGCCCCAACTTCTATACTCAATGCCCTGATGTAGGTCAGTGTGCCAACAGCCTCCTTCACTGTCCCGTGTATCTGTGACTCAAATTTCAGACAACCGTGCACCTGATCTCTCATGTCCTTTATTCCACTACACTCCTTAAGGCACTCTCATTCATCATTAAACTCCTACCTGGATTTGACTTTCCAAAATGCAAGACGTCACCCTTATCTATGTTACACTCCACATGCTATTTCTCAGCCCACTCCTGCTTCCGATCAAGGTATTGCTGCAATTTCTGGTAATGTTCCTCATTGGATCCCTCCTATTTTAGTGTCATCTGCAAACTGACTAACCTTGCGTTGTGCACCATCGCCCAGAGCATTGATATAGATAACAAACAGCAATGGGCCCAGCACCGATCCTTGAGGCACTCCAATTGTCACAGGACTCTAGTCCGACAAGCATACCTCCACCATAGCCATTTGCTTCCTAACGCCAAGCCAACTGTGTCACCAATTTGCCAGTTCACCTTGGAGTTCATGCAATCTAACCTTCTCGAGTGGCCCACCATGTGGAACCTTATCAAAGGCCATACAGAAATCCATATAGACTATGACCACCACCCTGCCCTCGTCAACCTTTCTGGTCATTTCCTCAAAAAACTCAAACAAAATTTGTAAGGCATGACCTGCCACGCACAAAGCCATGCTGACGGTTCCAGGTCAAACTCTGTCTTTCCATACGCATGCACATCTTATCTCTCTGAACCTTCTCAAGTGGTTTACCGAAAACAGATGTGAATCTTACTGGTGCATACTTCCCACGTTTTTCTATGCAGCCCTTCTTGAATAAGGGCACAACATTTGCTCCTGCCAAATCTTCCGGGACCCTAGCCCCTGACAGGAGAAAGGCTTTTAGTAAAGAGAAGCTGAGAGGAATGTGAAGAGGCTATGGTGGAGGTATGCTTGTCGGACTAGAGTCCTGTGACAATTGGAGTGCCTCAAGGATCAGTGCTGGGCCCATTGCTATTTGTTATCTATATCAATGATCTGGACGATGGTGCACAACGTAATGTTGTACCAAATCTGAATGATGTATTTTTGTCAGTAATTGAGCAAACAACCTGACTGACAGAATTCAGAACCTGGATAGCCTCTTCCTGTTCCTGTGTGAGACACTCAAGAGGCAACAGAGTCTCAGTGATGTACAGCACGGAAAAAGACCCTCCGATCCAGTCATCCATTCTGATCAAATATCTAAATTAATCTCGTCCCCCTTGCCAGCACTTGGTCCATATCCCTCTAAACCCTTCCCATGCATGTACCCATTCAAATGCCTTTTAAATGGTGTAACTGTGCCTGCCTCCAGCAGCTCTTTTGGGTTTTCAGTCCTTAAACACAGCAGTCTCTCTTTGAATGTGTTGTGCCTAATTTCCCTTTAAAAATCTTTCCCCTCTCACTTTAAACCTTTGTCCTGTAATTTTTGACTCGCCTACCCTGGGGTAAAGATATTGACTGTTTACCTTATCTATGCCCCTCATGATTTTATAAACCTCTTTAAGGTCACCCCTCAGCCTCAACACTTGAAAATAGCCCCAGCCTATTCAAACTCTCCCTGTAGCCCAAACCCTCCAACATCTGCAACATTCTTTTAAATCTCTTCTGCACCCCTTTGACAACATCTTTCCGATAGCAGGGAGACCAGAATTAAAGGCAATATTACAAAGTGGCCAAACCCATGTCCTGGACAGGGGCAACATGTCTTGCACACACATAGACTCAAAGCACGCACCAATAAAGGAAAGATCACCAAGTGCCTTCTTCACTACGCTGTCTACCTGTGATGGCACTTTCAAGGAACTGAGAACCTGCACCACAAGGTGACACAGTAGCTCAGTGACTAGCATTGCTACCTCAGAGCACAGCGATCTGGGTTTAACTCCATCTTTGAATGACTGCCTGTATGGAGTTTGCACATTCTCCCTGTGTCTGCTTGTGTTTCTTCTGGGTGCTACATTTTCCTGCCACAGTACAAAGATATACCGGCAAGAGGAGATTGGCCATGCTAAATTGCCACAAGTACCCAGGGATGTGTGGGTGAGGTGGATTAGCCATGGGAAATGCAGGCTCAGAGGGACAGAGTAGGGGTTTCTCCAGTAGGATACTGTTTAGTGGGTCGGTGTGGCCTCGATGGGTTGAATAGCCTGTTTCCTCACTGTAGGGATTCGATAATTTCAATTGAGTTCTCTTTGAGTGGCAACTTTCGACAGAACCCTACCTACATATCTTGCCCTGATTTGTCTTGCCAAAATGCAACACCTCATATTTATCTAAATTTAACTCCATCCGCCATCCCTCGGCTCACCTAATCAACTTTCTCTCTGTTCGGAGATATCATTTTTCACTGTCGACTACACCACCAAATTTGGTATTATCTACAAGCTTACTGACCATACTTCATATACTCAAATGCAAATGATTTGTGTAAGTGACAAAAGGCAGTGGACTCACTATTGAAATTCGCGGCACACCACTGGTCACATATCTCCAAGGTCATTGAACAAATATCCAGTGTCATGCCCTGTCTCTGATATTCCAGAAAATGTTGGATCTACATGGCCAACTCTCCCTGGATCCCAGGCAGTCTGACCTTGCTAACCAGTCTACAGAACATTTTGGTTTTCTTACTGAATTCCATAAAGACAACATCCACTGTCCTGCCTTCATCAATCATCTTCATTACTTCCTCAAAAAATTCCACCGAGTCAGTGAGTCGTGATTTCCAATGTACAAAGCTCTCTTCAGTCCTTGTCTTTCAAAATGCGTATACATCCTTTCTCTCAAAATCTCCTCCAACAATTTAGTCACCATTGAGGTCAGGCTCACCGATTTATAATTACCTGGTTTTTCCTTCCTTTCTTAAATGATGACACTACGTTAGCAGCCCTCCAGGATTTTGGCACCTCCCCTGTGGAAATCAATGATAAAAATACATCAGCAAAATGCAGAGAAATCTCTCTTTCCTAGCTTCCCACAAATGTCTGAGATACAACTGATCAGGTCCCAAGGATTTGTTCACCTTTATGTGTTTTAAAATGTCCAACACGTCCTTGTAATATAGACACTTTTCAAGACATCACTATACATTTCCTCATTCTCTCGCTCTTGTAACTCCCTCCACATTAAATACTGAGGAGAAATACTCGTTTCATATCCCTCCCATCTCTTGTGGTTACACACATAGGTAGCCTTACTGATCTTTAAGGTGGCCTATTCCTCCCTAGTTAATCTTTTGCCATGAAAGGATTTGTAGAATTTCTTCAATACCTCGTTAACCTTATTTCTAAAGCCAACTCGTATTCACATTTTTCTAGCCCGATTTCCCCGTTGAGTATACACTTACTGCCCTTATCCTCTGGGGATCCACTTGATTTCAATTCTGTTCACCTGACATATGCCTCCTTTCTTACCTTGATCAGCGCATCAATATGTCTACCCATCCAGCACTCTCTGCACTCACCAGCCTTGCCCATCTCACTAATGGGAACACGTTGGCTCTGGACTCTCTGAAACCAAGTTTTGATCGCCTTGCATTTACCAACCATCACTTTACCTGCAAAATCGAGTATTCTAATTAGCCTTTCACAGGGCTCGACTAACACTTTCAAAATTAGCCTTGTTTAAAGTTAGAACTTTATTGTTTACATCAGGTCTTTCCTATTCCATAACTAGTTTAAACGTAATATTTATGCGTAACAGACTTGAAATGTTAAATAAACACTTTCTGCTCCTCTGTAACAGGCTCGAGAGACTGCATGGGATCCTCCTGTCCCTGTATAATAGCCACAAGACATTAAATGTTTTTACGAGAAGCCAATAAACTGTATCTGATGGAGGTCCATCCCTTCTCAGTTACAGAAACAATGAACTCCAGGTGCCCTCTCAGTGACACCTCATACAGCTGCAGCGACAAATCCTTTTATTTTGAATGATTTTGTTGGCAAAATGTGCTAATATTCCAGAGTTCCACCTTTTCAATTAGCAACAGGCTAATATGGACTGAATGGCCTTCTCTTATCCTTCTGTAAGAGACCCACAGGGACAGAATTGCTTCGGCCTGTTCCTAGTGCACTGTGTCAAGGTTATAAAAGGATTTGAAAACAGGGCACTTAAAACCCAGCGTAGCCTCACACTGGTCAATAAGTATCATACTGTAGGTTAAGGCATCTAGAAACTTGCCCATCCGATGTTTTTTTTTATGTAGCCGATCTGTTATTTTATAACTGCTTTCTTTCATAAACCGAGTGGAACACATATAGACCCATGCAAGGAAAAAGAAATAAAAATTGAAACATTTATGGTCCATCTCTCAGCACCCTCATCCATTCCATTCAAAACCAGTAAATGTTCCCTTTTATAGTAATATGAAAAGTGATGCATGGAACTGGTTAACTGATCCTATTTGTTCAGTGACTGTGATTAATGCCAGTCGCGATGGATACTAATTATCCCAATGGGTTTCCATCTTTTAATGATAATTGGGCGCCGTTCAATGTGTTATTCCATAACATGAGCGGGAGCATCATCGACAGCACTGACAGGGATTAGCAGATCCAGAGAGAGGGGGAGGAGAGATCAGAATCTGAGAACATTAGACTGGAATATTCCAACAATGGAACAGAATCTGAGAACATTAGACTGGAATGTTCCAACAATGGATCAGAATCTGAGAACATTACACCAGAATGTGCCAACAATGGATCATATTCTGAGAACATTAGACTGGAATATTTCAACAATAGACAGGAGTTTATCCTATTATGTTTTGCGTCTTTCTGCATATTATTTGTGGTCATTATCAATGAAGATCTATTACGCTCTTCTCATTATTCAATATTTTTATTATCCCTTCCTGGCAATCGTTGGTGTTCCTAGTAAGTGTCACTGTCCGTTTTTTTTTCTATAAACTAGTTATGGCTGTATTACTGTTCTTTCATATATTCTACATTTCTATCTGCTATTATTGTTCCTGTTGAAACTCTGAATCCAGATATTTACTCTACAGACCACTACTAACTACATCAATGAAGGTGTTCAATTACTGCCTCCCTCTGCTCTGGCAATGTTACTCATGGGTCTCTGTGTTGACCTACTCAGTTTCAGTGGATAACCGCAATATACTGTATCTTTGCCTTTGTTATTTAAATATTAAGAGCATGGAGGTCACTGCCTACTCTTCTGGTTACAAACTCCGCTTCCTTCCAGTATTTCTATCCCATCCCTGGCTAATACCTGCGGCTGAAGCAAACGAGTCACAACTGTGGGTGATCCCTTTGGCCATGAGCTGATTCCTGTCACCATACCCTGTCCATTTCTAACTTGAAATACTCACCACTCCACAATGTATCTCACTGGCTTATTCCAACGCCTGTTTGAACTTTGAGTTATAAAATGCAGTCTTAATGAAGTTAATAATCTGCTGCTGACGCTCCTGGCTTCAAACCTGTCGAAGCAAATCTGATTCGAACTCACACCAACCTCCCATCCATCAGTCATTCATGTGCACCCGGGTATATATTGCTATTGTTATGACAGTGCCTTTATTTTAACATTTTCAAACACTTTACCTATCTGTCCATGAAAATTCTCTCGTTTTCTCTCTCCGTTGATTAAATAAAAGCCTGCCAGTTGTTCGTATTTAAAACAGTTTCCTCCATGTGCGTTCCTTCTCAAACATTGAGTTTCGCATTCAACCACGCCAATCTGTACCTGCATTTGTCCCTCTCAGGTGACCTTGCGATCAGTAACACGAGGAAGCCCATTGAGTAAAGGACCAGGCATCTAAATTGTGTGACAATGCTGTCACTTTTTTTAAAAAAAGGTTATTTTCCTTTTTTTAACAAGAGGTCTTAAAGGCCAAACTGCCTACGGAAAATGGCTCATGTAAGTAACTTAAGAGACTTTTAGGGTTTTTAATAAATAGCAGTAACAATGGCCAGCTCACATAGACCAGGCTTTCTAGTTTTTTCCTTATAGCTGTAAGTCACCAGGTGCTTGGGTCCCAGAAGTGTTGGAAGCTTTAGTAAATTATCCCTAACTGCTATTCTCCCTGAAGCTTCACTTGATGCTGTTTCCTCCTGGATTGGAGAACTGTATGTCTGAATGCTCCTTTTTACCATGGAATGTGTTTAGGTGATGTTAGTATATTGGAACAGTTCATTTGTAGAAGATACTGTATCAATTATTTGGTTAAGGTTTCCAATAGTTAAGTTATTCTAAAATCCTCTTCATTTTGTATAGATTTCATTAGAGTGTTTAAATATATTGTGTTTTACTTAATGGTGAGTGGTTTGACTAGTAGCATCACATCTGGGACACCCACTTCACATCTACCTTTAAAATAAGAAAAAGTTGGCATTCAAGCTACCTTCTTAAAATAGTTTGAGACAGTCTGGTTGGTCTATAGCAAACTGGGGACTTTTGTCAGGTTCGACATCGATAATACCAAATTGGATTTAGAATTACAATCCCTACAGTCTGCAAACAAGCCACTCGACCCAACAAGTCCACACCGTACCACTGAGGAGTAACCTCCCCAGACTCATTCCTTGACCGTATTATTACACATTTACCTCTAACCCACACATCCCTGAAAACTGCAAACAATTTAGCATGGTCAATTCAGCTGACATGCACACTTTTGGATTGTGGGAGGAAACCAGTGAATCCAGAATAAGCTCTTGCAGACGCTGGAGAGTACGCACCAGGAGGCTATTGGGTTCAAAGGTCGTGTATGGTAGCTGTTAGGGTCTTTTGTTGCGGATGTTGAATTCGGTTAGTTTAAACAGTGTTTTGTGTATAAACATTCTTTCAGTCACTCAGAGTTCTCTGGGTGTGGATGAAGTGAAGTTGAAGGCAAAGCTGTCGGAATTGGCAGACAAGCTGGAGTTGGAGTTGTGTTTGTCTGTGAGAAAATGAGAGATAATTACAGCTATAGGTCAGCAATTACATTTGGTGTAAACACCATCAGACTCTTTGGAAACGGCGAGAATTCAATTTCAAATGAGGCACCGTGAACATGAGAAGGAATTGAAACAGTTTGAATTATGATGAGGCGTAGTAATAAAAGAACAGAAAATGAAGAAGAAAGAGAAAAAGAAAGAAGAAAAACAGAGAGATTTAATTTCAAAGGTTAGTAATTAGAGAGGAAAGTTGACATAGAAGGCGATGATGAAAGTAGATGGTAGGCTGGATGAGGAGGATAGTGAGGATGAGCAACCCTATATTAGTCAAAGGCTTGATGGGGATCTGTTTAAATACATCCAGACATTATCTAAATTTGATGAGAATGATGGAGGAGCCTTTTTAATTTCATTTGAGAAAGTGGCTAAACAAATGCAGTGCCCAGTGACCATATGGACTTAGTGATTCAAACAAAGCTGATAGGTATTTGCATCGCTCTTGGAGGAGGTATCTGGGGAGGAGGAGGAGGTGAAGAAAGCCATCGGAAGAGCATATGAGCTTGTCACAGAAGCCGACAGATAGTGTTTCAGAAATCTAAAATAGTGTCCGTGGTTAAACGCACATTGAGTTTGAAAGAATCTAACAAACTAATTTTGAAAGATGGGTAAGAGTATTAAAAACAGAACAAAGTTATGGCACTCTTAGAGAGATTCTTATTTTGGAGAAGTTCAACAATTCACTTCCTGTAGTTGTGAGAACTTGAGTGGAAGAGCAGAGTTGCAATGGCAAGCTTAGAAACTGTAATGGCTGATGATGATGATGATTGAGTTCAGAAATCAAAGCTTGGTTTCTATGAGGGATTGAGAAGAATGTGCGAGATCTTCTTAAAACATATCCCCGTGAGAGTAAGATTTACTGGCATATGCCAGGAGTAGCAGGTAAAGAGGTTACAGCATTAAGAGGTACAGAAGTACGTAATTCTGTTGTGCTGAGATATGAGGAGCTATGTCATTCAGAGGGAGTATTGGAGAGATGAGAAGTGCTACATTATGTAACTTGTCGTTGGAGTGTCCAGTGAAAACATCAAAAGATTTATTCCACAATGGGAAAGGAGGCCTTCAGCTTGTCGTTGGCGTTACAACATTTCAGCATTTAAATTGCGAATAACATACCTGAGACAAATCTTTATCAGTGATTGACAATCAGTGACCCCTTAAAATTTTTTGGAGAAGTTTAGGGAGAAAAATACCAGTCTGTTTCGATTGAGCTTATTGTTGCTGTCATTCAATTTGAAATTATACAGGTGACAGGGCGAGAAAACCTACGTTTTGAGATGTTGTAGAGACTTGGATGAAGAAAGACAAAGGCATTCTGTGGCAGGAGTAAAATGAATGAAATCGAATCGAGTTGGGAACATTTGTATGCTCAGATTCAATGTAATATATATATGCACCTCTTCCTCCGCTACATTGATAACTGCATTGGTGCCACCTCGTGCTCCTGTGAGGAGGTTGCGCAATTCATCAACTTCACCAACACATTCCACCCTGACCTTAAATTTACCTAGACAATCTCTGACACCTCCCTCCCCTTCCTGGATCTCTCCATCTCCATTAATGATGACCGAATTGACACCAACATTTTTTACAAACCCACCGACTCCCACGGCTACCTGGATTGCACCTCTTCCCAACCTACCTCTTGCAAAAATGTCATCCGGTATTCCCAATTCCTCCGTGTCCGCCCTATCTGCTCCCAGGAGGACCAGTTCCATCACAAAACACACCAGGTGGCCTTCTTCTTTAGAGACCGCAATTTCCCTTCCACGTGGTTAAAGATGCCCTCCAACGCATCTCGTCCACATCCCGCACCTCTGCCCTCAGACCTCACCCCTCCAACCGTAACAAGGGCAGAATGCCCCTGGTGGTCACCTGCCACCCTAGCAACCTTCACATAAACCAAATTGTCCGCCAACATTTCAGCCATCTCCCAACGTACCCCACCACCAGGGATATATTTCCCTCCCCACCCCTTTCCACCTTCCACAAAAACCGTTCCCTCCGTGACTACCTGGTGAGGTCCACGCCCCCCTACAACCCACCCTCCCATCCTGGCATCTTCCCCTGCCACTGCAGGAATTGCAAAACTTGCGCCCACACCTCCTCCCTCAGGTCCATCCAAGGCCCTAAAGGTATCTACATTGTGGCATCTGGACGTCTCCTAGCAGAGCATTTTAGGGAACATCTCCTGGACACCCGCACCAATCAACCACACCGCCTGTGACCCAACATTTCACCTCCCCCTCCCACTCTGCCGAGGACATGGAGATCCTGGGCCTTCTTCACCGCCGCTCCCTCACCACCAGAAGCCTGGAGGAAGAACACCTCATCTTTCGCCTCAACCACAGGGCATCAATGTGGACTTGAAAAGTTTCCACATTTCCATTTCCCCCACCTCACCCCAGTTCCAAACTTCCAGCTCAGCACTGTTTCCCATGACTTGTCTTACCTGCCTATCTTCTTTTCCACCTATCCACTCCACCCTCCCCCAAACCTATCACCTTCTTCCCCTCCCCCACTCACCTATTGTACTCTATGCTACTTTCTCCACACCCCCACCCCCCTCTCACTTATCTCTCCACCCTTCAGGCTCTCTGCCTTTATTCCTGATGAAGGGCTTTTGCCCGAAACGTCGACTTTACTGCTCCTCTGATGCTGCCTGAACTGCTGTGCTCTTCCAGCACCACTAATCCAGAATCTGCAGTCATTGTTTTTACCAATATCTGCATTTCAGTCTACAAATAGAGGACGATTAGGAGGTCTAAAATTAATCCATCTTTGTATATTGATGGATCATTTTATTAAAGGAGGAGTTGTGATTATACTATCACTGTAAAGAGGTTATTTTCTCTTAGGTTGTTTTTGAAGAGGTTATAAAGGCAGAGGTGCAGAACTGCTGTCTCAAGACAGTTTAAGTAAATAACTGAGAAAGCCTTTAGGTTTCATTAAATGGTGGTAACAATGGAAGAGCTGTGGCCAGCTCTCGCAGACCAGGTCTACTCGTGTGGTTTTTAGCTGCAGCATTCAGAAGCTGCTGGGGATCCCAGAAGGGTTGGGAGTGTCAATACATGATCCCCAGCTGCTTTTCTCGTTGAGATCTCTTGTTGATGTTGATTTCTCCTGTATTGGAAAATTGCATTTAAGAATCTGTATTTGAATATATCGTTGTGTCAAGCGATGTATACCAAGAAGGTACAATATGTATTGTTGTGTAAGTGTTCCAATATAAGCTATCCCAAAATGTTCTTTTCTTTGATTGGATTTTAACTAAATCATTTGAATAGATTATATTATATTTTGCTTAATGTCGAGTGGTTTGACCAGACACAACATATCTAGAACGCACACTTCCCATCTATATTCAAAATAAGAAAAGCTTTGGGTCTAAGCGGCCTTGAAATATTTTGCGGGGATCTGGTCTGGTCCACAACACTTGTAGCTGAGGGGTTTTTGATTGACTCCTGTTATTGAAAAGTTAGTGGAGGGGCGGGGAATAGTTTGCTGGAGGTTGTGCTGTGAGCTGCCTCAGACATTCAGGGAGACCTGAGAATTTGCTGACCCAACTCGGGATGGAGCATGGGGACCGTAGTTACAACATCTGGGTCTGTAACATGATCAACAAACGGAGCAGAGGCTGCAGAGAGGGGAAGCTCTGAAACCACGCAGTGAGTGTGTGTGGGGAAATGGATCTGCTGTATCAACCCCTGGTTTTCCAGGAACAGCTTCTCAAGCTCCACCTAACCTAGGATCAAAGTGTGAGGGGACCCTGATTGAACAAGGAGCTGGTCACAGAGCGGTGTCACCTCCTTCAACACGACCTGCAGCTTCACACCAGGGGGAGGACGATGCTGCAAGTGGCTGTTAGGGTCACAGTTTCATTCAGCTTCTATGATTTGGAACTTTCCAGGCAGGACTAGGTGACATATCCATCATTTCCCAGTATCTCAACATCAGTGTTAACCATTCGGTGATGGTGGATACATATGGTGGATGAGAAGCATTGTTTCTCCCTCAGCAGGGAGCTGCCGGGTGTATCCAGGATAGTGGGATTCCCGATGGTGAACATTGCATCTGCAGAGTACCCATGTCAATGGGGAGAGGTAGAGGAACTGAAGGAGCTCTCTCTCTATTAATGTTACAGTATACCCATGCACAGTACATCATGTTGGTGAATACCCACCGTCCTGGCAGCAGTCACGGCCTATTCATTCAGAAGCAGCCAGCCATTTCCCATCGTCATCGGGTCTTCACGTAGAAAATAAATGAATATATATTGGATAAAGGCCGTCCCCTTGATGCACGTTTCAATACACCATCCCCACCACCAATCAACCACGTCAAAGTATTCCATGTGTACGGAGAGCAATGGGGTCACTTGGAGTGTCTAGGAGCAGATGATCAGGGATGGAGCAAAACCTGCCATGTCTGAACGGGTCTGAGTGAACCCCCCAGTACACAGTATCAATAAGTCCTGTAATCCCTTTCCATTTCAGTAGCATATTGCCTTCCATTATTCCTGTAAATGAAATGACAGGTTATATCATGTTAAATTACACCTGCCAAACTATTATCTATTGCCTTTACCTCTCTGAATCTATTTGCAGACTCTCCACGTTCTCTTGGTAATTTGACCTCTTGCTTACCACAGCGACATCACCAAACTCAGCATCTGTATATCTGTTCCATCCTCCTGATCATTAATATAGACTGTAAATAGTTGAGAACACAGCGCTGGTCACTGTATGACCTTACTGGGTGCATTCTGTCTAACTGATTGAGACTGATTTATCCTGAGTGCTTGCTTCCTGTATGATACCCAGTCCTCCCCCGTTCCTGGGCAACGCAGTCAAAGAGTTGAATAAGAACAATGAGCATCTGTGAGGAATCCAACCGCTCGATGAGGCTGATGCCAACACGGCCTCTGTTCTAATTTCCTGCCATCTCTCCATCCTAAAACTCTAGTCTCTTGTTGTAGATTGTGACACATGAAAAAAAATCCGCTCCAAATCTACGCATTCAATTACTTTTAGCATTTTACAGATCTGAGTGAGATCTCCTTTCATTCTTATAAACTCGAAAGTATAGGCCTAAACTGCTTAATTTCTCTTCATAAGACAACACTTCAAATATGAATTCAATTTAATGAAGCTCTTCTGAATTGCCTCCAATGGAAATACCTCATTCTGCAGGACATCTAAACTGTACTCCAGTTGCATCCTCACTAATTCCTTGCATAGCTCCAGCAACACTCCCTCCGTTTCTACTCTATCCTTTTATAAGTAAACACTGGCATTATGCTTGCAGTTCTCATTTCTTACAGTACCCGCAAGCAAGTTTTCTGTGATATGCAAGCAGACACCCAGATCCCTCTGCACCTAAGCACTTTGAACTTTCTCTCCATTTAGATAATACATTGTCTTTTTATTATACTGGCCAACTTGAATAGCCCCATATTTATTCACTTTAATTTTCCTTGCCAAATGTTGGCCCATTCATCCAACCTGTCCATATAGTTTTAAACCATTCCGAAGTAATTTCCTACCAATGTTAGTGTCATCTGAACATGTGGCATCGCATTTTCTATCCCATCAACCGAGTGCAGTACCACCATCGATTGCAAATGTATGAGGTATGAGTCCTGAAATCAATGGCACCCCACAAATTGCATTTGCCAAAAGAAAATGACACATTTATTTCATCTGACTCCATTTTATTTGTTATCCAATCCTTCATCCAAGCTAATAGATTACTCTTAAACCCATGTTGTCTGATCTTACCACTTACTCTTTGGAGAAGTGACATATCCAATGCCTTCGGGAAGACCAGATATGCTCCATCTCCAGGATTCCCATTATTCACCTTATTTGTGACATCTTCAAATAACTCAAGCAAACAATTCAAACACGGTTTAACCTTCGTAATACCATGTTGACTCTGAGGAATTGTGGTTTAACTTTGCAAATGTTCTGAACAATGGACTCTAACAATTAGCCTTAAATTACAATAGTTTATTTTTACACTTTAGTCCCTAATGTATAACATTATTATAAGTTCTTCCCTTTCGAAAGCCTTTGCGTTTTCTTTGAATTTCTATTTAATGGGCAAACGTTTTTAAGAGATCTGCTCCAATTACTGTGTAAAAGCCATGTGTGGCTGACTGGACTCATCATCCTGCTGGTGTACAATTCGATGGGCTGACGTCTTTCTGGTGTTCCCATTTGTCCTTTCCAAGGCCAGAATGACCTCCTCCTGTTGATCTTTTAGATGACTGGGAGGTTATGGAATCTTACTGTTGCCGTCTAGTATTTTGAGGGGTGATGGGTCTTATCATACTTCTCTATAACAGGTGGAAATACTGAACGGTCTCCTCATGTATCCCAGAAATGGGACCGAGGGAGTGAGTGTTCTTCTCTTGTTCCCATACAACAGACACGTGTCTAAATTACCTCTTCCTTTCTCATGAAAGAAATCTCAGATAGTTTTTATCCTTATCCAATTCCCTTGCAATAGGCTCAGTGGGTCTGACTGGCCTCCTGTTATCCCAGTGTAACAATCTCCAGTCACTGTGTGACCTCTTCCAGTTCCTATGTTACAGACTTGAGGAGGCTGAATGGACTGATCCTGTTGCTGCTTAACAGGATACTGGTGCAGCATGGCCTACTGTTATAGGCTCGACTGGCTGATTGGCCTCCTTCTGTAAACGTATATCAGGCTCCAGAGGCTGAATAGCCTCGTCCTGTTTTGATGTAATAGGTTCAAAGGCCTGAATATCATCCTGTTGTTCCTGTGTAACAGGCTGGAGAACAGAATGGATTCCTCCACTATCTGTGTAATTCACTTCACTTGTTAACTCCTTCGGTCATCTGTGTTCAAATAAGATCACCTTTAATTTTTGTAAACTCCAATGACTACTGTACCAACCTGATCATCCTTTCGTTGTAAGCCAGCGCCTTCATTGCAGGAATCAGTTGAGGGAGCCATCTCAGAGCTGCTTCCAACATAACAACACCCTTTCTTCATAGAAGAGGCTAAATCGGTACACACTACTCCAGATGTGATCTCTCTGTACAGCAGCAGCAACACTTTACCAGCCTGTTGTAAGATTCCCACCCAGGTTAGAGCAGTATCAGCTCTCTGGGAGAATACAGAGCATTGTTGGAAGATTATTGTCCTTCTCTACTCCATCAGCATAACGGGAGATCTGGAGAAATTAAAGTTTGAGAAGATCATAAATGATGTAGCGAGATGATCTCTGCCAGTAATCTCCCCAGAGCCCACATCGCTCAGATTCCACAGGATCTAGTAAGGTGGATCGCAAAAACAGGAGGAGGAAACATTGATGGGTGTTATATATCAAAGTGAAAGCTGCAATACAAATGTTAGACATGTTATAAAACAGGAAATGAGATATACACATTTGCGGATACAGCAGTAATAATGTACTGTTTACATTATGTCTAAACTGTGTTAACCCAATTGAGTGCTAATGCTGGGAAAATGGATTTCATGACCACGTGTGAGATGGTTTACATGAACATTATGTTGAACACTGAGCTTGAGATCAGGTTATTTAGGAATTGGTGTTGAGTGATTAGAAGAGCTAATTGAAAATTTTGGGAACAGTGACCACAATGTATTGGTTTTCTTTTATACTGTTTGAGTACACGATAGTTTTTGTTGTATTTGAAGTAACCGTTATAAATCTGAGTTATGCAAGCCTTGAAGGTGTGAGGAGAAAGTGGGGACTACAGATGCTGGAGATCAGAGTCAAAGAGTGTGGTGCTGAAAAAGCACAGTCAGCTAGCATACTAAGAGCAGATAAATCGATGTTTCGGGCATAAGCCCTTCATCAGGAATTAAGCTTATGGGCCAAGGGGGCTGAGAGATAAATGAGAAGAGGGTGCTCCAGGGTGGAGGTAGCTGGGATTGCGATAGGTAGATGAAGGTGGGGTTGAAAGTGATAGGTGATAAAGGGAGACAAAACGCCTCATCTACTGCATCCATTTAACCCAATGTGGTCTTCTCTACATTGGCGAGGCAGGAGGTCAACTTGTAGATCATTTCAGGTATCATCTCTGGGACAGCCACATTGAACAATTCCATCGCCTTGTAGCTGAGCACTTTAACTCCCCTTCCCACTCTGCCAAGGGCATGAGGGTCCTGGGCCTGCTCCATCGCCAAATCCGAGCCACCAGAAACCTGGAGGAAGAAAGCCTCCTCTTCTGCCTTGGGACCATCCAACCACGGGGGATCATAGTGGATATCCCCATTTCCCCTAATCCCATCTTATCCCATTCCAACCCTCCAAGTCAGCACCGCCCTTTTGAATGTTCTGATGTGTCCACCTTCCTTCCTATCAATTTGGTCCACCCTCTTCTCCAACTATCACTTTCAACCCCACCTTCAACTACCTATTAGATGAAAGGAGGCAGCTTAGAAAAATTCCAATTGTTGCAGGAAGCCAGTGGATTCAGAGAAATGTAGGACCCAGCAAAGGATGACCAAGAAACTGAGAAGAAAAACAAAAAGAGAAAAAGCGTGCAAGCGAAAGAAAAACATAAAGACTGCTAAAAAGCCGTCTATTAATGTATGAAGAAAAATAAAAATAAGATCAAATGTGGAACAGTTGGTGTGCGTTCAGGTTAAGTTATTGCAGAGAACAGAGAAATCTCAGGGAAAAGAAACAGTTTCTTTGGTGTCTATCTTCATGGAAGAATGTCCAGAAATTCTTCCAGAAATACCAAGTGACCATGGGACTTGTGTAAGTAAAATCTGAGATCATTCTGATCAGTGTTGGGGTCATCTTTGAAAAGAAAGCTGGATTGAGTGTTTATAAATCTGACAGACTAGATGTACTTCATACATGTATTTCAGAGGAAGCAGCAATACACACGTTAATTGCATTGCGGACTGAATATTTTAATTAGAATCTGACCATAGGGGAGGTGCCAGAGAACTGGAGAACAGCTAATACGATTCCACTTCACAGTAAGGATGGGAGAGGTAGACCAGGGAACTATAGACGAGCGAGTATTAGATCACTGTTAAGGAAACTACTGGAGAAAATAGGGAAGGAGAAAATCGAACTCCAATCAGAGTGGCACGGTTTGATCAGGGATAATCATCATGACTTTATCAGAAGGAAGTCACATCCAATGGGTTTGATTGAATTAGTTTGAGGAGGTCGATTGTTTTGTTTTTTTTAGAAAGGCCTTTGACAAATTTCCACCTGGAACACTGAAAAATAAAATAAAATCTCACAATATGAAGGAAATCTTGATAAGTTACAACGAAAACTGTCTTAGTAGCAGGAGACAGAGGGTGGTGGAAGAGGGCTGTTTGTGTAACTGGAGTCCAGTGACCCCTGGTGTACCACAGGGATCAGAGGTGTATCCCTTATTGTTTGTGTAATTCATAAATAAATACATAATGTGTGTGTGTGTGTGTGTGTGTGTGTGTGTGTGTGAGAGAGAGAGAGAGAATGTGGAGGGGGCTAGGTGGAGATTGGGGAAGGTGAGATAAGTAAGTGTATGTTTGACATAACGATTGGCTGGGTGGTTAGCAGTGAGGAGGAAGGCCTTAATTTACAGGAGGATGCAGATGGAATGATCAGATTGGCAGATCAATGGCAGATGGAATGTAACCCTGATAAATATGAGGTGATGCTCTTTGGGAGAACGAAGCAGGCAGGGCAGGACTCAATGAATGGCAGCACACTTTAAACCTCAGAGTGTGCTTCTCTACACATCCCTGAATGTGACTGGACAGGGTAATGGACTAGTTAAGAATTGGACCTTGGGTGTTGTGTTTCCTAATCAGGGCGTAGATTATAAGAGTAATACAGGGCTTTGGTTCTGCCTAAATGGAATACTGTATGTAGTTCTGGGAGCCACATTCCAGGAAGGATGTGATTGTACTGGAGAGGGTGCAGAGGTGATTCACCAGCATGTTCCCTGGGATGGGGCATATCAGCTATGGAGAGAGGCTGGATAAGATCGGGTTGTTTACTTTGGAGCAGAAAAAGCTGAGGGGTCCGTGATTCAGAATGATAAGATTGTGAGCGACACGGACAGGGTGGATAGACAGCAGCTTTTCCTTTTAGTCAGTGGGTCAAGAACAAAGGAGCACACTTTGAAAGTGAAGGGTTTGAGTTTCAGAGACGATTTAAACATTTTTTTCAGCTGAGGATGTTGTGTTCTGAGATTACTTCCTGAGAGGGAAATTATCACAGATAACCTCGCAATCATTAAAATGTACTTGGACGAGCACTTGGAAGTGTCATAACATTCCAGGCTATGGGACTGCTGTAGGGAAGTGGGACTAATATAGGTCATGCTGTTCTTCTGTTGGCACAGAGTCTATGCTCCTGTGAGTGTATGGTGTTGAAGGTCAATTATTGAGCAGTTTAAGGCGGGGATTGATGAGTTTCTGAAGAGTATTCACAAGGGTTATAAGAGTGAAGTGTAATAACTTGATAAATCATGTCAATGTGCAAAATATGAGTAACATGTACAGTTTCCTTACAGTTTGAAACCAGAGAATGGAGAATGGGGAACAGGGAAATGGCAGAACTATGAAGCCACTACTTCAGTTCTGTCTTCACAGAACTTTCTAACAATACAAGGAAAACCAAGTCTGGTGTGGGAAAATGATAGCGTACATGGAACATAGAACATAGTAAGGAAATGGTTTAGGAGAAATTATTGGGGTTTAAAGTAATGGTCATAGACTACACTAACATAGACTTATGAAATGGGAATTATGTTTGAGATACAGAATGGGAGATAAATGAAAGAGAAGCAATATATGTTAAACATTTTGATTTTTCGAAAAATTTTGGTACAGCTCCAAGCCCAGTTTGCATAATCAAATCTGAGAGGATTGGGGCTAATGGAGAGACATGTTTCTGGAATGGGACAGCTGGCAGGAAACAGTGAATAGAAATAAACAGACTCGTCAAGCAACAGCCTGACATTGTCTGTATGGTATGATTCTGTAAGGTATAAGTCCTTCCACATCTAGTCAAGAAACATTGGGACAATTAAACAATTCACTGGAGGAAGAGATTCCACAAATAACCCCTTCCTCCATGATGGAAGAGCCCAGCATTTCAGTGTATAAGATAAGACTGATTCATTCGTAACAATCCTCAGTCAGAACTACTAAGTGGATGATCCATTTCAGACTATGTCCCATACTCCCCATCACCTTCCCCAGAAATCTCCTGTCTCATCAGCAGGACGGATACAGCAGACGTGGCGGCACATTGGGATACAGTTGGAATGGAATTGCTCTTGGAGTCCTCAACAATGACTCCGTATCCCTGAAGTCTCATGGCATTAGTTTACACATGGGAAAGGAAACCTCCTGCTGCTTACCATATACCAGCCTCTTTCAACTGATGAGTCCGTACTCCTCCATGCTGAACAATACTTGGAGGAAGCACTCAGGGTCGCACAGACGCAAGATGTACTCTGGGTGGAGGATTTCAATGTCCACCTCCAAGAGTATTTCAGCGACAGCATTACTGATCGAGCTGGCCTGGTACTAAAGGATATAACTGCTAGACTGGCAAGTGGTGAAGGAACCATCAAGAGGAAAATACATACTGACCACAGCCTTACTAATCTGCCAGTTGCAGAAGTATCTGTCCATGACAGTATTGGTAAGAGTGACCAGCGTATAGTCATTGTGGAGACAAAGTCACACCTGCACATTGAGAATAACATTCACCATTTGGGTGGTACTATCACGGTGCTAAATAGGACAGACTTCAAACAGATCTAGCAGCTCAAGTCTGGGTGTCTATAAGGTGCTGTGGTTCATCTATAGGAGCAGAATTGTACAGCCACACACCCTCATGGCCTGGCATATCCCCCTAACAACAATTACCATCAAACCAGAGGATCAACGTTGGTTCAATGGATGTGCAGGAGGGCAGGAGCAGCACTGGGCATACCTGAAAATGAGGTGTCAACCTGGTGAAGCCACCAAACAGGACTACGTGTGGGCAAAACAGCATAAGCAGTAAGTGATAAACAGAGCTAAGTGATCCCACAAGCAAAGGATCAGATCTAAGTTCTGCAGTCCTCCCACATCTAATCGAGAAATGTTCGGGACAATTAAACAATTTACTGGAGGAAGAGATTCCACAAATAACCCCTTCCTCCATCATGGAAGAGCCTAGCACTTCAGTGTATAAGATGAGGCTGATGCATTCGCAACAGCTTTCAGTCAGAAATGCTGAGTGGATGATCCATCTCAGCCCCCTCCCGTGGTCCTCAGTAATTCAGTAACCAATCATCAACCAATTCGATTCACTCAACGCGATGTCCAGAAACGATTGGAGATACTGGATACTCCATAGGGTCCATACTCTGACAACATTCTGGCAATAGTACCAATAACTTGTACTGCAGAACTTGCCACTCTCCCAGCCAAACTGTTTCAATATAGTTACAACAATGGCTTTCTCCAATTACGTGAAAATCACCCCAAGTATCTCCTGTATATAAAAAGCAGAACAAATCTATTCCGGCCAATTACCACCCCATCAGCCAACATTCGATCATCAGTAAAGCGGTGGAAGGTGTCAGTGCTTTTAAGCAGCACTTGCTCAGCAAAACCTGGTCAATGACGTCCAGTTTGGGCTCCACCAGGTCCACTCAGCTCCTAACCTCATTACCGTGGTTTAAACATGGACAAAAAGCTGAATTCCAGAGTTGGTGTGAGAGCGACAGCCCTTTAAATCAAGGCTGCCTTCGATCAAATATGGTATCAAGGGGCTTTAGCAACACTGGACTCAATGGGTATTAGAGGCAAACTCCCTGCTGGTTAGAATCATACCTGACACGTAGGAAGATGGTCATGGTTGAAAAAGGTCAGTCAACTCAGCTCCAAGTCTGTCCGAGTCCCTCGAGCAGTGAACAGAAACTTCTTCAGGGCTGCTTCATCAATAACCTTCCCTCCATTTTAAGGTCAGAAGTGGGGATGTTCGCCAATGGTTGTACAATGTTCTGCAACATTTGTGGCTCCTCGGATACTGAAGCAGTCCATGTTCAAACGCGACAAGATCTGGACAGTATCCAGGCTGGCAAGTGGCAAGTAATGTTCAGGCCTCACAAATGACCATCACCAATAAAATACAATCTAACCTGCCCCTTGGCATTCAATGGTGGTACTATCACTGAATCCCCCAGTATCAAAGTCCTAGTGGGTAATCATTGCTCAGAAACTCACTGGTCTCGCCACATAAAGACAGTAACTACAAGAGCAGGTCAGAAGCTAGGAATGCTGCGGCGAGTAACTCACATCCTGACTTCCAAAAGTCTGTCCATCATCTAAGTCAGAAGTGCGATAGAAGACTCCCAATTTGCCTGGATGAGTGCAGCCCCAACAACATACAAGAATCTGTATACCATCCAGGACAAAGTAACCAGTTTGACTGTCCCTTCATCCACAATACTCCACCATCAATGCTCAGCAGCAGCTGTAGCAGCAGCAGTGCGTTACTATCTACATGCTTCAATGAAATGATTCACCAAACATCCTCAGAGACCATCTAACCAACTCACGACCACGTCTATCTAGAAGGACAGGGCTGCAGATGTATGAGAAAACCATCATCTTCAGGTTCCCCTCCAAGCCATTCAACATCCTGACTTGGACATATATCACCACTCCTTCACAGTCGTTGGGTCAGAATCCTGGGATTCTCTCCCTAATGGAATTGGAGGTCAATCACAGCAGGTGGACTGCAGTGTTCAACAAGGCAGCTCACCACCACCTTCTCAATGGCAACTCGGGACAGGCAATAAATGCTGGCCCAGCCAGTGACTGCCAGATTGACGAAATACAGAAATAGAAATTAACAGAGGACGGTTGCTGAGGTATCACAGGGATCGGTATTTGGGGCCCAGCTGTTCACAATGTCCTTTAAACATTTGGTTGCTGGAATCAGATACAATATATCCCAGCCTGCTGACAACACTAATGGATGTGGGATTGTGAGGAGGTTGTAAAAAAGCACCAAGAAGACTGAGACAAGTGGAGTGAATAAGTAAATACGTGACAGATGGAGAACAACATGGATAGAGGTGACAGTGTGCCCTTTGGTGGAAACGATAAATTGTCACTCTACCATTTGAAAAGGATTGGTTAAAATATGTTGATCTACAAAGTGACTTATGCTCCGTTTTATTGTTTCCTTCTGCATAAACCTCTGAGGTCCCTGCAGTGCAGTGAGTTCTGTAACCAGATGTTAATACTCGGAATGACACTGGCACGCTGACCAGTGTATATCTAACCAGCAAGTGGGAGCTATAACACGGAAAAAGGATCTGCATCTCCTTGTACGCCAGTCGCTGAAAGCAATATTGCAGAAACAGAAAGCAGTGAAGAAGATAAATGGTGTGTTGACCTTCATTTCAGTGGGATTTGAGTCTAGGAGTAAGGTTGTCTTTCTGCTGCTGTACAGGGCCCCGGTGAGACATCCATTCGAACATTGTGCAGCATTATGTGCAGTTTTGGTCTCCTCACCTAATAAAGACAAACCTGACATTGACGGAGAGCAGTGAAGGATGACCAGACTGATCTCTGGGATGACAGGCTTGTTGTGGGAACCGAGTTTGGGGTGACTGGGCCAATATTCAATGGGGTTTAGTAAAATGAGTGGAGATCGCAGTGAAATATACAAAACTCTGACAGGGTGAGACAGATTGGAAGCAGAAATGATTATTCCCCTGTCTGACATGTCTAAAACAAGAAACCACAGCATGAGGTACAGGCAGGTCACACTGCATTGAGATGAGAATAACTGGCTGCACTCAGATATTGGTGACCCTGGGGAATTGGCTCGCACGTGGAAATCAAGACACTGATTATAAGTAAGGATTCAGAGACAGTAAAGGGATCGTGGGAGAGCAGGAGTACGGTGGAAATGAAGGGCCAACCAACATTACGTTGAATTGGGTCGCAAACTCGGTGGACCAAACGTACTACTGCACCTCCTATTTTATAGCTTCCCAAGGTTACTCACATTAGCGGATATGTACATCGTGTGGGGTAAGTGCATTGAGGAGATTTTTTCCATGAAATAGAATGGGGGAGGCTTAAAGTGTGTGTGACCTACTCCTTTTCCGCTGTTTCTATGCAGTGTGTGGGAGAGCTCTGTAAATGTTGTCACATGCTCTCAGATGTTAGGAAGGAGGACTGTGTTCCCATTCCCTTTTCCGACACTGATGCTGGGGCCGGGTGTTCTGTCCGGTTTCATCCTTTCAGTCCTCGGAGCAGTTTGATACAAATGAGTGCCTTGCTTGGCCGTTTCAGAGAACATTGAAATGTTTATCACATGTCAGGGTCTTTGGAGTCAGTTTTAGGCCAGCCCAGGAAATCACGGGAGGTTCACTTCATAAAAGTACATTGGAGAAGGAAATTATGTTTACAATCGATATTGGCTTCAAGGTCACTGTTACTGAACCCAGGTTTTAGATCTCGATACTTTATTAATTGTTTTAAACTTCCAACCGCTGCCAGAGCATTATCATGGTCTGGATTAGTAATCCAGTGACATTTTCACAACAGCACTATCTCCACATGGGGACCTGTCAGAGACAACACTGAGCAGGGTATTTCTGTGCTGCTTGTCAGCTCTGTCAAATAGAACTCCCACCCAATTTGACTGCCTTGGTGGGAATTAGGGGGTGATAATTGGTCAGATTGTAATTATTCCCCTGTTAGGGGACTGGACACAGCTGAGTAATTTTCCACATTGCCAGGGAGATGTTAGAGGTGGAGCTGGAATGAAACAGCTTACCCAGGGACACGGCTTGTTGTGCAGCACAAGGCTTCAGTCCTATTGCAGGAACGGGGTCAGGGCCCATTGCCTTTGTCGTATCTATTGTGTCCGGCTGTTTCTTCATGTCACATACAGCAAATCGAATTAGTTGAATACTGGCATCTATGATTTTATGGGCATCATGATGAGGGTGAGGTGTATCATCGACTCAACACTTCTGGCAGAGGATGGTGCAGATAAAACATCCTTCTCTTTTACACTGATGTGCAGGTCTGTTCCATTATTTAGGGTGGGGATGTTTGTGGAGCCCTCTCCTCCAGTCATTTGTTTAATCGTCCATCACCATTTATAACTGAATGTGGCAGGACTGCAGGGCTTCATTCAGATCTGTTGGTCAAGTCTGGTAGCTTTAATGAGTTAGCATCAGGTTCAGGTTCATGTGATTCTCACTCTGACATGTTCACCCACACTCGTCACTGAGCCATAGATGGTGTTGATGGTAATGACAGACTGAAGTATTATCCTGGCAAAAAGTTACAGGTTGTGGTTGAATGCATGTCTGCTTCTCCTGCTGCTGTGGTCTACAGCACAACATGAATACGCAGTTTCGAGCTGCAATATCTGCAATGCAATTCTGCTGTCTGTTCCCCAATTCTCACTGAGACCCATTCACCCATCAGCCCTGTACTCAGTGACCTAACCTGGTTTCTGATGTGGAAATACTTCAATTTCAAACTCTCATTCTGCTGAGGGTCTGTCTCCCCGGGTCTTGCTTCCAATCTGACACATTCCGCAAAAGTACTTAACTGATCTTAATTCAAATGTTTAATTCACCTGAATCTTTTTTCCTTGAGAAATGCCATCTTCTGTGTTTAAAGTGAATGTGTTTCCCTCTGTTTCTTTCCCTGACCATGAATAAGAGCTCTGTAGTGTCAGTGATTCCAGCCTTATGTAGTTTCAGAACCAATGAATTCTCTGGATTTCCAATCATCTTCACTACATTGTATGTTTCCTCCTTTGGTTTGATGCCGTATCACTCATGGCTGCCTTGTCCTCTCATGAGTATGTTTCATCTTCTTGGGGTTTCATTCCTGGTATTATCTTCCGAGTTATCCCCAGAAACTCCTGCTATTGCTGCTCCATGGTCTTTCCTGCTCAGCTCCCCTTCCAATTAACTCTGGCCAGCTCCTCCCGCATGTCTTTGTAGTTACATTGCTGAATTATAATCACATTACATCTTGAAGAAAGCATTACATATAAAATGAAAGAATGATTTTGAGAGATGGGCCACGAAGATTGGTGGATTTATTAACTAGATACAAAGGGAGAACGAGAGAGAGGATATAGATATGGAGATGTGGAAAATGAGAAAACTACATTATCGAAAGAAGTAGATGTACTTCTCTCAATGTTTTGGCAATTCCTGTGTGCTGTGGTCCTTTGTACAGTACACGTACAACAGAGCAATATGTTCAAATATTGGGGCTGATGCCATAACTTTCCTCTCCAATAATATGACAGACACTAGTTTTGGAAAGGACCCAACAGGCCAACATATTTAATTCCTGGTAGAAAGGGGATTAATTGAAGTAAGTTTGGAAACCAGAAACAAGAATTTCTAACACACATTCTGATAAAAATGAGAGACTAGAGTTGGGAATCCCAGAAAAGGGGGAACGTTGAGAGAAAGAAAAGGTATCACTTCAGATGATGATCAAATAATGTTTTAATGCTTAAAAAATATTATTCATCATGTGCATCATTTTTTTGTTAACTGTGTCTCAGTAGTTCATTCAGAATGTGTTGTACACATATGAAGAGAGTTACTTACCTGAACACACACTGATTAAACAGTGTATCTAGAATCTTTTTTTCTCCATTTCAGAATGTCCTGTTGTCGTGCTAGCAGGATATATGAAAACCAACTGGCCAACAAAAGACATGACCCACTATCACTAGTTTCCATTCATACAGAAAAAGAAGGACACCACGTTGACTATGACAATGCACACTTCTTAGGACAAAGCCACGCACGAAAGTTCTTAGGAACATGACATTCTAGCCAGAAGTCCATCAACAAACGCATCAATTTAGAGCCTATCTGCCTTCCCTCGAACAAAAAACTGGAAATGACATCATGCACCTTAAGAAACCAAGACCTAGAAAACATCTGAAAACAAACCATCAAGCTCAGCGAGTTAAAATGCATACTAATAAATTGTTATTTTTCTCTTATTAGTGGAATTTGGGACTACTTTGTCACTCGTGTTTTAACAGATTACGAGGTGAGATGAGCTTTTCTGGGTGTGTGGTTTTAATTAACGGGGAGTTCAACATCGACATCATAACAGTTTGAGGGCTTGTCGTATGGGATTTGAACATATTTGAACAGATTTGGGGTACAAATGGTGCCAGCAGATTCCATCACTTGGCAGTTAGTGACCTCGATCTTCAAATAAAACAGGTGACAAAATTCATTTAATTTTGTTTCCTTGTGGTTGGTTAAATTAAAAGAAATGGCTTTTACTATTACTAAAGAGGTTCTGAGGTTTAAAGGTGATTCCCAAATTTGGCAAGAAAGTGTAGAAAGACAAAGGAAGGACATACTTTTAGAATTAACATGTAGATTAGAATTGGGTTTCAAGCAGGGACGAAGGGAAAGCTGTCATCATAATGGAGTTGGTCAAGCACTTTGGTCTGTCATAGAAGCAGGAAACTGCAGTCGAATTCGAGAAACTTAAATTGCAAATATGATAACTGGAGTTAGAAGATAAAGAGAGAGACAGAAAGAGAGAGAAGATAGAGAAAGAGAAAAAGAGGAAATAGGAAGAGAGGGAGAATTTGAAATTCTGATGTTTGGAATTAGATAAGAACGTTAAATTAGCAGGATGAAGTTGAAGCGAGAATGCAGGGATATATAAAACAATGTTAATACATTGCCATATTTCGGTGAGGAAAATGCCCAAACCGTTTTTATTTCATTTGCAAAATTGGCTCGGCAGGTGGCATGTCCAGTGAACCTGTGGGTAATGCTATTTTCTGGATCAGTGGTGCTGGAAGAGCACAGCAGTTCAGGCAGCATCCAACGAGGAGCGAAATCGACGTTTCCGGCAAAAGCCCTTCATCAGGAATAAATGCAGTGAGCCGGAAGCATGGAAAGATAAGCTAGACGAGGGTGGGGTGGGGAGAGAGTAGCATAGAGCACAATGGGTGAGTGGGGGAGGAGATGAAGGTGATAGGTCAGGGAGGAGAGGGTGGAGTGGATAGGTGGAAAAGAAGATAAGCAGGTCGGACAAGTCCGGACAAGTCATGGGGAGAGTGCTGAACTGAAAGTTTGAAACTAGGATGAGGTGGGGGAAGGGGAAATGAGGAAGCTGTTGAAGTCCACATTGATGCCCTGGGGTTGAAGTGTTCCGAGGTGGAAGATGAGGCGTTCTTCCACCAGGCGTCTGGTGGTGTGGGAGCGGCGGTGAAGGAGGCCCAGGACCTCCCTGTCCTCGGCAGAGTGTGAGGGGGAGTTAACATTTTGGGCCACGGGGCGGTGTGGTTGATTGGTGCGGGTATCTCGGAGATGTTCCCTAAAGCGCTGTGCTAGGAGGCGTCCAGTCTCCCCAATGTGGAGGAGAACGCATCGGGAGCAACGGATACAATAAATGATATTAGTGGATGTGCAGGTAAAACTTTGATGGATGTGGAAGGCTCCTTTAGGGCCTCGGATAGAGGTGAGGGAGGTGGTATGGGCACAGGTTTTACAGTTCCTGCGGTGACAGGGGAAAGTGCCAGGATGAGAGGGTGGGTCGTTGGCGGGCATGGACCTGACCACGTAGTCACGGAGGGAACAGCCTTTGCGAAAGGCGGAAAGGGATGGGGAGGGAAATGTATCCCTGGTGGTGGGGTCTTTTTGGAGGTGGCGGAAATGTCGGCGGATGATTTGGTTTCTGCGAAGGTTGGTAGGGTGGAAGGTGAGCACCAGGGGCATTCTGTCCTTGTTACGGTTGGAGGGGTGTGGTCTGAGGGCGAAGGTGCGGGATGTGGACGAGATGCATTGGAGGGCATCTTTAACCACGTGGGAAGTGAAGTAGCGGTCTCTAAAGAAGGAGGCCATCTGATGTGTTCTATGGTGGAACTGGTCCTCCTGGGAGCAGATACGGCGGAGGCGGAGGAATTGGGAATACGGGATGGCATTTTTGCAAGAGATAGGGTGGGAAGAGGTGTAATCCAGGTAGCTGTGGGAGTCGGAGGGTTTGTTAAAATATCAGTGTCAAGTCGGTCATCATTAATGGAGATGGAGAGATCCAGGAAGGGGAGGGAGGTGTCAGATATGGTCCAGGTAAATTTAAGGTCAGGTTGAAATGTGTTGGTGAAGTTGATGAATTGCTCAACCTCCTTGCGGGAGAACGAGGTGGCGCCAATGCAGTCATAAATGTAGCAGAGGAAGAGGTGGGGAGTGGTGCCGGTGAAATTACGGAAGATCAACTGTCCGACGTAGCCAAGAAAGAGACAGGCATAGCTGGGGCCCATATGTGTGCCCATGGCTTCCCCTTTTTACCTGTGGGTAATGCAAGTTCAAACTAAACTGGTGGGTGAAGCTTGAGAAGTCTGTGCAGTGCTGTCACATGAGGGAGCAAGAGATTATGCAGATGTCAAACAGGTTATTTCGAGTGCTTATGCATTGGTACTAGAAGAATATAGACAGTGGTTAAGAAATATAGAGACAGAACCAGGTCAGACTTATATTGAGTTTGAAAGAATTAAACACAGTCATTTTGATAGATGGGTGCAGACCTTAAAAATGGAATACTCCTGTGAGGCTCGAAGGGAGATTATTCTGCTGGAGGAGTTTAAAGACTCACTTCCAGAGATGGTAAGAATTCATGTGAATGAACAGAAAGTTCAAGAAGTGAAAAGCATGGCAGAAATGGCAGGTGAGTATGCATTGGTGCATGAGATGAAATTTAGCTTCTGGGAGGATTTTCATCCTGTGAGTGATAAAAATTTGGAGAAGGGGGAGATCCTACACTACAAAACATAGAGAAAAGCACACTGGCAAGAGGTTAGCCCAGGTGAAAAAAAACAAGTCCAAGGGGTTGAAAGGAAGTGAAAGGCCTCAGGTGTTCTTACAATAACGTAGTGGAACACATAAAAATTACAGTGCCAATGGTTTAAGAAGGGCACTGTGTAAAGGTGTTTTCACTGCAGTAAGTTGGGGCACACGGTGCTGGGCATTGAAGAAAGACATTTTGTTATGAAGGAGTTTAAGCCAGTGGCATTAGTGAACCTGGAAAAGGAGACCCCAAGTGGAGCCGAGGAGCTGCAGGAGAGTGCACAGCCCAGGCAGGGGCTGGGTATGGAGGCAGTGCCTGGTCTGTATAAAGAATTCGCCTCCGTAGATAAACCTTACTAAAGAAAAACGGGGTGTGGGGGTAGGAGAAGTAGTTATAATTTTCCAAGATACGGGACCTGCTCAGTCTCTAACAGTTGAGAAGTGAGGGACCGTAAAGGCACAACAGATCAAGCAGCATTCGAAGAGCAGGACAATCGACACATCAGGCATAAACCCATCGTCAGGAATGTGGCGGATGGAACAGGGGGCTGATAGATAAATCGGAGGGTTGGAGCTGGGCTGGTGGAAGGGTCACTCGGAGGGTGATAGGAAGAAATAGGTGGGAGTGATTGTGATATGTTGGAGGAGAGGGTGGAGTGGGTAAGTGGAAAGGAACAGGGCATTGCTAAGTTGAATGGTTGGATCTGAGTTGAGGCTGGGGAGGGGAGATTTGGAAATTGGCGAGGTCAGCGATGATGCTGTATAGTTTGAGGGTTCCAGCTGTTCTACTACTATCCACTCCACCCTCCTCTCTGCCTTTTCACCAACAGTCATCACCTGCATCTACTGATCGCCTTCCAAGCTCCCTTCCACCCAGCTCCACCCCTACCCTCCTATGTAATTCTCAGCGGCTTTCCCTCTCCCTTACCCCCCACTTTCCTGATGAAGGACGTATGCTTGAAACGTCAACTCTCCTGCCCCTCGGATGCTGCCGGCTTGCTGTTCTTTTCCAGCCCCACACTTTTCAACTCTGATCTCCAGCATCTGAGTCCTCACTTTCCCTCCGCCTCTAATAGTAAGAGATGAAAGTATTTTCACTCTTTCTGGCATGTTACTCCACAGCGTGATAATTTGTGGAATGGGGACAGATATTAAGCATTCCCTATGTAACATTAGGTTGGAGTGCCAAATCAAGATTGGGGAAGTAACAGTGAGAGTGAGTGACAGAGTGTCAGTTCCAGGAATACAGTTTGCTCATGGGAATGATTTAGTAGGATCCAAGGTGGGAGAGGCAGTCCTTGTGGTGGAGAAGCCAAAGTAAGACTAGGGAATTGGGGAATTAAAAGAAAAATACCCAGGGATTTTTCCAGACTGTGTAGTAACAAGATCCCACTGTCATAAGTTCCAACAGGAAGGAAAACCGAAAGATAAAAGCCAAAGGAGTTGATGCACGGAAGACTCAGGCTAAAGCATTTCTAGTGTCTGGAATGCACAAGGATGTGGTTATGTTTTGTTGTACATGCCATACATGCCAAATGGTCGGTAAGTCACAGGCAGGATAAACCAGCACCTTTATTGTCAAACCCTGTATTCGAATACACCTTTCATGTGGGTTAGGATTAATTATGGCGCTCCCCTTTCTGAAATAAAAGTGGAAACCAACATCTGCTGATCATAATGGACGTGTCTACCCGATTTCCAGGGATAATTACATTTTGGGGTGTGAAGGCAAAAAGGGAGGCAGAGGAGTTGGGAGCTATCTTTACTCACTGTGGGCTACGCTGTGTGATTCAGTCACACAAGGGTCTCATTTTACCGCTCAGCTGTTTGATGACGTCATGGATAGTTTTGGCATACAGCAGTTTGAATGAAGTGCGTCCAATCCCGAATCCCAGGGAGCCTTGGAAAGTTGGCATCAGATGCTGAAGACAATATTAACAGCGTACTGTTAGAATTACCCGAATTATTGGGATAAAGGTGTCCCATTATACTGCTTGCCATTAGAGATGCCCCAAATATATCTACTCATTTTTCTTCCTTTGAGTTAATATTCGTACATGAAGTGAGAGGCCCTTTGAAATTAATTAAATATAAATTGTCAGGACCAAAGTCGGAGATCTCACACTTGGATTATGTATCTGAGGTGAGGGAGAGATTGGATGAAGTAGGTGAGTCAGCTAAACAGCACCTGAAAAGGGCACAGTGTAGGGTGAAGCAGGTGGCAGATAAAAACACTGAAACTTTGATGATTTCCCGTGTGGATGATGTATTAGTATTGCCAGCAGTGGTGGGAAATCCATTCAAAGCCAGGTTTAGTGGCCCCTTACAAATTAAAAAATGCTGAGTCAGTTAAACTATCTGGTAAAGATACCGAATATGACAAAAATGTGAGAGAATGTCATGTGAATGAATAATGCTCCAGCCACATTTAAGACTCAGGAACAGAGTTAGGTCCAGATGAACAAATTGTGCAGTTTATCTGTATGATGTAGTGATCTATTGCAAGTGATTGAAAGCTCACATGTTACAGTTGCCAGAACATGTTGAAGGATTACAAGAAGCAAACCTGGTAATAAACTTAAAGAAAACAGAATTAGCGAAGGCAGAGGACGTTACGTTGGACTTATAAGGTTGACCCCATGGGACACAAAGACGAAGGGCTTTGAGGAATTTCCATGACCATCCTCGAAGAAAGAGGTGTTCGATTTTTGGAACTGAGTGGATTCTATCGGAAGATTGTTGCAAACTTCAGCAGCGTATTGGCACCACTGATGGATTTATGAAAGAAGGTCACAGAATTGTGATAGACAGAACAATGCCAGGAGGCATTTGAGAATTTGAAAGCAGGTTAAATCACCCGCACCAGATTTAGCTACACCAAATATTTTGAAACCTTTTGAAAATTGTGTATGATGCTCTGGATATAGGGGTCGGAGATATGTTGACACAGAAAGTTGATGATGGGATTGAGTGGCCAATTCGCTACTTGTCGAAAAAACTCAATATCCACCAGAAACAAAATACAAAATTTCAATTATAGAAAAAGAATGATTGAATTTCGTACTGGCCTGACAACATTTGAATGGTTACATGACAAATTGTCGCAGATGGTTGTAGACAACAACGACAATCCTTTCGTATTTTTGAAATATTTAAAGACCAGAATATGAGAATATTTCATTGGAGTCTCATGTGACTAACTTTAAACTTAAAATGCACATGCTGTGGGTCCTAAAAATGTGATAGCAGATGTATTATCGTGGATTTCAAGGAAAAAGTGCAGATAAGGTTTGACTTATTCCAGTGCTATATATGTGGGTGGAATTAATATGAATGGCATAACTGAGATTAATACTTTGTATTTCAGAATAATGAGGTTAAGAATCAGAGGAAGAAGGTTCATTTTTTTTCTAAACATGTGAAGTGTTCTGAAGCCGAAAGCATGTCTGGTCACTTTAAGACAGAATGGATTTTGCTGAATAGAAAGTATAGCCATAGATGCCAGCGAAAGGGCAGACTGTTCCACATGTAACATTTAGCAGGGAAATGGATACCTGAGTTTTGGTTGCTGTTTTGACAACAATTCAAATACAACCAAAGAGTGTGAATAACGCTCAGGATACCCGAAACCAGCGGAATTTGAATGTTGTTGTTTGGACACCTGGAAAGCAATCAAATTATGAGAATTGTTGTATCATGGGGAGTATTTAAACCCAACATTTTTAACACTAGAGGGAGAGCCACTGCCATCCAACGGCAGAGTATCTGCTGTAGAGCAGGTGTGCTAACTGGCCAACTCAAACACGCTCTATCAAAGATACATGTTCATGTAAAACCTACTTACAGTAAACAAAACACGACCCAGGCATGATCAGCAGCTGGAAGAGTGAACACAGCGGGGAAGATAGAGACTGTGGGGTCTTCAAATTGTAATGTTTAATATGTGGGTTGTTGGAACACCATACTTTTACAGAGTTGGAGTCAGATAGCAAGTAGTTAAGAAACGGAGGGGATTGTATTTGTGAATAGTTGTTGTTTAGTGTTCACTATTAAAGTTAAGAAACTGACTTGCTCTTTAAAAAAAAAGTGGAATGTAGGAGATCTGTGTCGCTCATATTTTAACAGATTACGAGGTGAGGCGAGCTTTTCTGGGTGTTTGGTTTTAATTAACAGAGGGGTTCGACTCCACCTTGTAAATGTCCATCCACGCTAACCCCATTTCCCTGCAGTTGGCCCATATCCTTCCAGTCCTTTCCTATCCAAATATTTATCCAAATGCTTTTGAAATGTTGTTAATGTACCCCCATCAACCACATCTGCTGGCAGCTCATCCACGTACCAGCCTCTGTGGAAAAAAGTGGCCCCTCAGTTTCTCTTTTATTCCTTCCCCTCTAACCTTAAACTCATCCCCTCTATTCTCGATTCTCTAAACCTTGGAAAAAGGTTTCATCCTATCCATATCCCTCATGATTTTATACAGCTCTATAAGGTCCCCCTCAGTCTCCTACACTCTAAACAAAATGTCCTATTTTGTTCAACCTCTCCCTATAACTCGGACTAGTGGGTCCTGACAACATCCTTGTAAACTTCATATGCACATTTTCTAATTTAATAATATCCTCCCGATAACAAGGTGACAAAACTGATCACAATACTCCAAGTGCGGCCTTACCAAAGTCCTGTGTAATTGCAACATAAATTCCCAAATTCTATACTCAATGTCCTGCCTGATGAAGGCCAGTGTGCCAAAAAACTTCCTCGCTGCCCTGTCTACATGTGACTCCACTCGCAGAGAACCGTGCACCTGAACCCAATGGTCATTCTTCCCACGACACACCTTAAGGCCCTCCCATTCAACATGAAACTCCTACCTTGATTTCAGTTTCCAAAAGGCAAGACCTCACACATCTACACTACATTCCATTTTCCATTTCTCGGCCCATTTCCCCACCTGATTAAAATCCTGCTGCAATTTCTGATAAACTTCCTCACTGATCATGCTCCCACTTACTTTAGTGTCAACTGTAAACTTACTAATCATGCCTTGTACATTCTCAACCAAATCGTAGACAACAAACAGCAATGGACCCAGCCTCCAGTCTGACTATCATCCTTACACTAAACCCTCTGCTTCCTACCATCAAGCCAACTGTGTATCCAATTGGCCAGTTCCCCCAGCATTCCACGTGATGTCACTCTCCAGAGCAGCCTGCCATGTGGTACCTTATCAAAGGCCTTACTGATATCCATAGAGACTAGGGTTACCACTCGGCCCTCATCAACCTTCCTGGTCACTTCATCAAAAGACTCTAACAAATTTGGGAAGCATGACCTCCCACTCACAAGTCTATGCTGACTGCTCCGAATCAAACCCTGTGTAAGTATGGGGCGCAGTCAATGGTAGGCTGTCCTTCATTGTAAGATGATTCAAGTACATAAGTAAAGCCATCTTCCTGCTGTTGTGGAGCCTTGCTGAGAGAGTATTTGGGGCACTCGCTACAGAATTGGTCACCTTTGTAAGGAATGATCTCCTTACCACAAACACGGGTGATGGTATCATGAGAATAGAGTGAAGAGGCTGAGTGTTTAATCTGTAGAACTGTGAGAGATTAAAACATAGTAATGCTGAAACACGAGGAGTGGCAGCGATCACTTATTTCCAAACAGACATTGACAGGGTGAGAAATTCCATAGTTTACCCAGGATTGATTGGTTTGGTTTATTGCCACGTGTACCTCAGGACAGGGAAACACTTTATTTATGAGCAGTGGAGGCAGATTATAGTAAGCATGGCCAGACAGATAATAGGGTGGGAATAGACTTGGACAGAGTAAGGCCTACAGGTTACACTGAACAGGACGTGCACTCGACAAGATCAACATGAACAAGATCAGCATTATTTGAAGTTAGAGAGTCCATCCATCAGTCTAACGTGACTTTCCTAATAGTTTATATGCCTACATTAACTCTCACCACGTTATTGTGCAGTCGGCGTGTGAACCCGTACTGAACATCAGGTTGCTCACAATCCCCAACAGCAGCCACATTACCTTCCATCTGAAACAGGTAGCCATTCCCACCAGCTTCCGCACTACACAGAGAACACCAGGCTGGCTTCTCGGAGATGGAAGGTGCCTTCTTGTAACTTCACACAAGACATATGGCTTCCCTCCTCACCGCTAGAAAACCACGTTAAAGTCCCACGTGTGTGTCATGAGTATCGGAGCCAAGTGGAACAACGTGGAGCAGTCTGTCTGTGCAGCCTCTGCTCCAATTGTTTATCATGTTGGAGCATCAGTTAGAAGTCACCTCAGACTGCCGATACTGGAGATCAGAGTAGAGTGTCGATTGTTGGAAACGTACAGCAGGTCAGGCAGCATCCGAGAAGCAGGAGAACCGACGTTTTGGGCATAAGACTTCATCAGGAATCAGCATCAATTACGTCATTCTGCCCCTGTGTCAGTGCATTGAGGTGGGAATGGCCTCCTACTGTTCCTGTGTAAGTGACTCAAGGGACTGACTGGCTTCTTCCTCGTTCGACTGGACAAGGCCAAGTTGCTCCTGGTTCCTGTTTGACTGCTCGATGTACTGACAAGTGTGATGATGCTGTAGCTTTAAGAGGCTTTTTTATCCTGGTTTCTTTTAAGAGAGATATTGAACGATCATTACCAAGCTGGCTAGTTAAGACCACTTGAGTAAACAGCGAGGGAGGCCTTAGGTTTATTTTAATGCAGTGAATGGGTGTGGCCAGCTCTCACAGATTAGGATCACTGGGTTTTGGTTTCTCAGTAATGTCAAAAATTATGGGGGTCTCCACAGAGTTGGAAGTTTCCCAAAATGTCTCCTAGCTGCTACACTCTCTGAATTTTCTCGAGATGCTGTTTTCTATTCCTGCATTTTCCTTTTGTGGTTATTGGAATTTCCTTTGTTGGACTAGTTCATTAGTAATAGTTCCTAGTTCTATTATTCTGTTAAGCTGTCCAATAGAATTATGTTATTCTAAATTTCTCTTTCTTTGGTTTTATTTCATCTTCCGTGTTTAAGTAAATAGTATTTTGCTCACCACCAAGTAGTTTGACTAGTCACATTGCATCTGGAACAGACACTTTACATTTCCTTTAAAATAAGAAAACGTAAGAATCCACCTTACCACCTTCAAATATTTTCCAGGCGCTCTGGTGTGGTCCATCACACGAGACCCCTTCTCTTCCTGAGTAATTGGCTGGAGGCACTGAATGGGTTGTCCCTATTTTTCTCCAATAGTGTAAATGGGCTGAATGATTTCCTCATATTGCTGTAAAACTAGCGTGAGGTGCTGAATGAACTCTTGTTTTACTGTGGCAATGTACAGGGTTAGGCAGTGCTGTTACATGAATGTTACAGACACGTTAACAGCACAAGCCTCAATGGAGTCTGGTCTTCCTGCGCATGGACACAGACCAGCTCAGGAGCTGATGGGGGATAAAATGTTCTGAACATTGTGGAATCTTCAGTGACCAACCCCACTTCTGATCTTATGGTGGGGAAGGTGGTGGCGGGGAGACATTGATGAAGCAGCTGAAGAAGTTTGTGAAGAGGAAGCTACCCTGAGGATCTCCCACAGAGGTGACCCAGGACTGAGATGATGAACATCTTCCGTTGTGTCATGTTTGATTCAACACTGGAGAGTTTACTCTGATTCCGATTAAGTCCAGGTTTGTTAAGCTCCTTGATGTCAACAGAAGCCTTGATATCAGGGCCAGTCATTTTTACCTGACCCCTTTTGTTCATATCAATAGGCCATGGTATAGGAGCAACAAGGGTTTTCTTCAAACAGGTGGCATTGAATGTCAGGATTTCTCTTCTCAAGAGTGTTCGGGGAGCCAGATGACTGAAAGTATTTGAAGAGGAGGTAGATGGATATTGACCTGTCAGAGAGTTGAGAGCGATGAGGAATTGGGTATGAAAGAAGATTTCAGACTGAGAACAGATCAGCCACAATCTTGGTGAAGGGCAAGGCAGGCTTGGGGAGTGAATGACCTGCCCATGTTTCTGATGTTCTCACATTCTGTTATTGGAAAGTTAGTGGGTGTTATTTTCATGAATGTTCTGGTATTGAATGTTGCCGTCAGGGAGACCAAGTGATTTTGTGAGCCATCGCTGGGTGAGGTATGGGGGCTGTATTCATAGTGAATTTGGGCCTACAACATGACCAGCAAATGGAGCACAAGTTTCAGAGAGGGGAAGCTCTGTACAGAGAGATGAGGGGCCTCTTTCATACCCAGCCTGGGTTTTACAATCACATTTCTCAAATCACCTCAAAGTGTGTGGGACAGTCTTGAAGGGCCAAATGATCTCCTCTGTTTCTGTGCACCAGGTTATAGAAGTAAGTAGCCTCTAAATGCTCCTGCCTAACAGGTTTAATGGCCTGAATGAAACACAGGAGCACGGGACTGAGGGACAGGAGTGAGTCATTAGATACGTTGAACCTTCTCCACCAGGCACGAAGATTGTGGCTGATCAGGTTGGGGTCTCAGCCCCACTTTCCTGTCTGCGTCCCATTATCCATGATTCAGTTCTCTGTCAAATATTTACCTAATGCAGCTTTCAATCAATGTGAACGTAGAGGCATGATAAACTTCCAGTGAAGAGAATTCCCACTTGAAAGGTCTATTCAGAATTATTGTTCGTTCCTCTGATAGAATCAAAGCGTCATGCAGAATGGAAACAGACCCGTTTGTCCAATCTGTTCACTCCGATCAGATATCAAATCTGATCCAGTTCCATTTGCCAGCATTTGGCCGATATCCCTCGTCTTTCAGATACTTTTTAAATGTGTGATTGTAACCTCCTTCACCACTTCCTCTGACAACACTTCCTGAACACACACCACTCTGTGTGTGAAACATTTATCTTCAGTCCCTTCTAAATCATTCCCCCTCTCCCCTTCATCCTATACTCTCCTGTTCTGGACTCCCCTATCCTGGGGAGCAGAGCGTGGCTGTTCAGAATATCCATGTCCCTGCTGGTTTTATAAACCTCTATAATGTGACCCCTCAACCGCTGACACTCCGGGGAAAACACCTCAACCTAATCAACCTCTCCCTAAAGCTCAAACCTCCAGTCCTGGGACATCCGTGTAAGTCATTTCTGCAGAAAACCGAGTTGTACGCAGTATTCTTAAAGTGGCCTCACCGACATCCTGTACAGATACAGCATGCCACCACAACTCCTATACTCAATGCTCTGACTGATTAAGGCAAATGTGCCAAATGTGTTCTGCACCAGTCTGTCTACCTGTGACTCCACTTTCAAGGAACAACGTACCTGCAGCCCTATGTCCATTTGTTTCTCAACACTCCCCAGGACCTGACCATTAAGTGTATAACTTCTGCCCTGATTTGCGTTCACACAATACAAAACCTCGTATTTATCTAAATTAAACTTCATCTGTCAGTCCTTGCCCCTTTGTCCCACCTAGTTGTGGTCTTGGTGTACTCTGAGATAATCTACTACACTACCTTTCTGATGTAATCTGTAAACTTACTAACTATGGCCCCAATATCCACATCTATATCCTTGACATAAATGATGAAATGCAGTGAACTCAGTCCTGATTCTTACAGCACACTGCTGCTCACAAGCCTCCAGTCTGAAAAATACCCCTCTTCCTTCAAGCAATTTTGATTAGCTTTTTCTGTATCCCACGTGACTGAAACGTATTTCATTCTGATTGGTAGAAAGATTAATACTAGCTATGAAGAGAGGCTGAGTAGGTTAGGTTTATTTTCACTCGAAAAAAGAAGATGGGGGGGAACTTATTGAGGTTTGCAAAATCATGAAAGTTTTTGAGAGGGTGGACAGAGCAAGCTTTTTCCCAGGGTGAAGGATTCAATAACGAGAGGTCGTGCTTTCAAGGTGAGAGGTAGACAGTTTAAGGGGGATACACGCGGTAAGTACTTTACACAGAGGGCGGTGGGCGTTTGGAATGCGTTGCTAGCAGAGGTGGTAGAGGCAGGCACGACAGATTCATTTAAGGTGCGTCTAGACAGATGCATGAGTAGGTGGGGAGCAGAGGAGTAGGTGGGGAGCAGAGGGATACAGATGGTTAGGAATAGACCAACAGATTTAGACAGTACATTTGGATCGCCTCAGGCTTGGAGGGCGAAGGGCCTGTTCCTGGGCTGGAAATTTTCTTTGTTCTTTGTTATTTAAATGAACACCTTGCTGAAGTCCACATAGACAATGTCAACCAAACTGCCTTCATCAATCTTCTTTGTCACCTCTTCAAAAAACTCAACAAAACTAATGAGACATGATTTCCCATGCAGAAAGCCACGTTGTCTACCCCGATCAGCCCTTACCTTCCCTACTATATGTAGATGCTATCCCCCAGAATCCTTTCCAACAACTTACCCACCACTAACATTAGGCTCACTGGTCTATAGTTCCCCGGCTTTTTGGGTCACTGTTTCCTTTTCTAGTCCCACTCCTGCACTGCTCACAACAAATGTTAAATGTAACCAGGTCAGTGATATAGCCGATGATATTGGTCTCAGATTGGGTCAGGGTCAGTTTTAGCAACAAGTCAGGCTAGTATCGATAATCTGCTCAAATAGCACGTTTATGATCCAGAGCAATGTTACTCCAACTATGGTGGAAAGATGAATGGCAAACTATTTTTGTATTGCAAATATATAATCAATATTTCCCTTTCTATAACACACACACACACACACACACACACACACACACACACACACACACACACACACACACACACACACACACACACACACACACACACTCTGCAATTTTTACTTGAAAGAACTTTGTCCGGATATTGTCCCATGTACATTGTCCAAACTATGTCTCCATCATATTCCCTGCTCCATGTCGTTGCATCATTTCTCCTGTGATACACAGAGCCATACCCTGAGCATAAAATGGTCTCGGTCGATTTGAAGATATGTTTTTATGTTCCTGTTCCATTAAAAAATAAAAATGTCTAATTTATTCAGAATACGTGTGTTAAAATGAATGCATTTTTGAAAGAAATACAGAAATTGCTGGAAAAGCTCAGCAGGTCTGTCAGCATCCAGATGCCTTTTACATGCTGTAGTTGTACCCAGCCTCCATCACTTTCTCTGGCAGCTCATTCCATACGCACACTACCCTCTGTGTGAAAAGATGCCCTTTAGGCCTCATCAAAACCTTTCCCCTCTCACTTTCCACCAATGCCGTCGAGTTTTGGACGCCCCTAACCTGGGGAAAAACCCTGACTACTCAACCTATCCATGACCATTCTGATTTTATAAACCTTTCCTGCTGCGAAATGTGACTTCAATCAACACAAATGGCTGTACTTTCAGTCATCCTGGGCCTAAATTCTGAAATGCAACACCGACACCTCTTCCTTCTCCATCAAGTCACAATTCTAAATCCATTTTAATCAGTTTGTTCAGATATATTAGGAGACACTTCCGTGGGATAGACCTTTGTGCCCGGAGGTAGGGACGCGAGCACCACTCGGCAATACCCATAAAGCTGTAACATTATTCTCCTGTGTGTTTGTTCATCAGCCTGTTCTGACATGCTGTGACATACCTCTGCAACAGGCAGGACATGAATCCACACCTTCTGGTCCAGAGCTAGGAACACTACCACACAAGTTCAGGAATTGGAATCAAACCCAGAGCTCTGGCTCAGAGACACGGACACTGCCCACTATATTACCATACCCAGATTTTGGGTCATATTTTAGTGCCCGCTTCCAGCTCAGTGTGGATTGATTATAATCAGGTTACTATTACTGAATTACAAAAAACACTTTGTATTATTAAACAAATGCAAGATATTTGTCTCAACTGTAGGATATTGAGTGTACTTGCTGAATATTGAAATTAACTATGAATATCTTTAATCGCTATTATCTGTAGTCTGCAGTATTAGGGAAAGAAATCCTGCAGAAACACTCTGCCCAATGAAGGGTCTCAAATAGGTATTTATTACTGAACACCAGAGGCGAAGGAAGAGCTTAATTTCTGACCCCAAAACACCGATCAATCATACCCACCTCTAACGTGTGTCTGCCCTCTTCCTAAAACCATGAAAAGGTACCAGGCCGCTGATTACTGTCCAGCCTCTCCTCCCCACTGACTGTGTTTGCAATCCATCCCTCCTCCCTCTAACCACACAAGGCAACCCAAGCTCAGGGACTTTGTGAACATCAAGGCCGGAGTGTGCAGGCCTCCTGGAGAGGGGTGGTCATTTTAAAATTGAAGGGGGAGGGGGAGGTGGCAGTCATATCACACACTGGGCTGAGGGATGGTAGATGGAGTTTAGTCTGGATTAATGCAACGCATTGGATTTGGTAAATCAAACACGAACAGGACCTATACAATTAAAAGTAGGGTCTTTTGGTGGTGTTTTTGAACAGAAACCTAGGCCATCAGGTTTAATTCTTTAAAATTTGCATCTGATATAGAAAGTGGCTAAGAAGGAGTTTAACACACTTGTCTTCATTGTGGTTCATATGGAGGTTTCTTCAGATCATCTCAGCGTCGAGTTCAGCCTCCCCAAATGTCTTGTCTTGTATCACTAACAACGACACAGACCTATCCCTCAGATTCCACAGAATCAGTTCAGGTGGAGCATACAAATAGCAAGGCAAAAGCAAATATTGGTGCATTATATTTCTAAACCAAAACACTTGCGAAAAATCTGAGTATCATATGCTCTGAAATTTAGAAATACAAGTATTGTGGATACTGTGGTCTTATTGGATGGTCTCAAGTTGCATATAAACTGCATTAACTAATTGCTCATGGTGTGAAAAATAAATTCCCTAAGTGTATATGAGGTATGTTGAAAAGTATGTTGTGTAGCAAACTATAGAGCAGGTTATTTTGGATTTGGTGTTGTGTGGCCAGGAGGGCTAATAATAACCTTGCTCTGAAGCAGCTTTTAAGGAATCGTGGCATTAATACGGTGCGCTTTACACGGTGCCTGTATACAATATAGAATGACTGAACATTCTGGTTAAACATCATGGAAGACTGGAGGCTAGAGGGTCACGTTAGTTTCAGTGAATTAGGAAAGTATAATATAACATTCAGTGGGTGACAAGCAATGGTTGTTAGAGCCATAGAGTCCTACAGCACGGAGACAGGCTCTTCGGCTCAAACCAGTCTATTTTGACCAAAATGTCCATCCACGCTAACCACATTTCCCTGCCATTGCTCCATATCCTTCTAATCCTTCCCTATCCATGTTTTGTCCAGATGCCTTTTAAATGTTGTTAATGTTCCCGCCTCAACCACTTCCACTGGCAGCACATTCCATTTGTGTACCAGCCTGTGTGTAAAACAGTTGTTCCTCTTTAATTCTGTCCCCTCTGACCTTACACTGATGCCCTCTAGTCCGTGATAACCCAACCCTGGGAAAAAAGACTGAGTACATTCACTCGGTCCATGCCTGTCATGATCTTATACACTTCTGTCAGATCCCCCTCAGCCTCATACACACTAAAGTAAAAAGTCCTAGCTTGTCCAACCTCTCCCATTGAGATGGTAACAACTTCGTAAATTTCTTCAGCAGTCTTTCCAATTTAATAACACCCTTTCTGTAGCAAATTGAAGAAAACTGAAACATTACGCTACCAGTATGGCCTCACCAGCATCCTATATGACTGCAGCGTAACTCCCTGATGTCGATACTCAGTGATATACACTGATTAAGGCCAGTGTGCCGAAAGCATTCGTCATTGTCTGTCTACCTCTGACTCAACTTTCAGAGCATCATGCACCTGAATTCCAATGTCCCTCTGTTCCACTGCACTCCTTAGGACCCAACCATTCACCAGGAAACTCCAACCTTGATTTGACTTTCTAAAATGCAGAAACTTACACTGATCTATATTAAAATCGATTTGTCATTTCTCAACCCACTTCTCCAGTGGATCAAGGTACTGCTGTAATTTCTGAAATTTCTGATAACCTTCCTCACTCTCCATGATGCCGCTTATTTTAGTGTCATCTTCCAACTTAAGAATCATTCACATCTAAATCATAGATTTATGTAATATGTAGTTGTCCCAGCACCAATGCATGAGGCATTCCACTAGTCACAGGCCTTCTTTCTGACCGGCATTTTTCCAGTATTACCCTCTGCTTCCTACCATCAAGGCAATTTTGTACCTAATTTGCCAGCTCCCCTTCAATTCCATGCGGTCTAACCTTCCAGAGCAGCGTACCATGTGGAACCTTATTGAAGGCCTTACTGGAATCAACCTAGACTACGTATACCATCTGGACCTCCTCAACATTGCTGGTCACTTTATCAAAGAATGTCAACAAAATTGTGAGTCATGATCTCCTTTATACAAACCCCTGTGCTGAATTTGATGAAGGGCTTTTGCTCGAAACATCGATTTTCCTGCTCCATGAATGCTGCCTGACCTGCTCAGTTTTTCCAGCACCATTCTCATCTTACTCCGAATCACACCCTGTCTTTCCAACTGCATGTATATATAATCTATCCAAATCTTCTCAAGTAACCTACCCACTAGATTATAAGTTTACTGGTCTTTAGTTTCGAGGTTTATCTTTGTAGCCTTACTTAAATGCAGGCTCAGCATTTGCTACACTCCAGTTGTCCGGGACCTCACTCGTTGGCCAGCGATGATAGAAAAGAGCCAAGCAGTGCTCCCGCAAATTTCTTCTCTGTCCTCCTATACTCCTGCGGTGTTCCTGAATATATCTGGTCAGGACCAGGAGTTTTTAGAAATACTGCAAAGTCTGAAAAATACGTCTATTTATTTCAGGTACAAACACCAAAGAAAGGGAAAGTGACTCAATGATGGTTAACGTAAAAAAATAGAAAATATATCAATCATAGGGAGTGATTTCAGAAGAATTCCAGCTATTGTGAAAACCTGAGAATTCTTAGAGGTTAACGATCCAAAAAGGAAGGCCATGAAACTGAAAAGGAAATCAAAAAGAGAACACACATGCAAACAAACAGGAACACAAAGACTGCATCAATCTACGATCGATATTTCAAAGGAAACAAAATAAAAGCAAGGTCAAATGTGGAAATTTGTAATCGGGAGAGGAGAGGTCATTGTGGAGAACAGGAAAATGGTCGAGAAATAACCAGTTACTTTGCATCTGTCTTCATGTAACAATATCCAGAAAATCCCCCAGTAATACCAAGTGATCATATCGGACTTCCGGAGCTAAAGACATAGAGTCAATTCATATCAGTAACAAGGTAATAGTTGAACATGGAGCTGGGTTGCGCATTGCGAAGTCTGATGAAACAGATGCACAACCACCTGATGAAGAAGCAACACTTCGAATGCTCGTGCCTCTGAATAAACATGTTAGACTATAAGCTGATGTTGTGTGATTTTTAACCTTATTACTTGTGGTATTCATAAATGATGCAGCTGTGAATATGGACGAGGGGTGGGGGGGTCATCAGTAAGTTTGTGTTTGATACAATGATTGTCTGGGTGGTTGGCAGTGGCAAGGAAATTCTTATGTTTCAGGAAGATACAGAGGAAATGGTCAGCTGGCTGGATCAATGGCAGATGGAACGGAATTCTGCTAAATATGAGGTGATGCACTTTGGAAGAAGGGACCAGGCAGGGGAGTACTCAATGAACGGCAGCACACTAAGAACGTCAGAGTGTGCTTCTCCACACATCCCTGAATATGACTGGACAAGTTAATGTACAATTTGAGAAAACATAGGCGCTGTTAACATAATCTTTATTCATCGAAGCATAGATTATAAGAGCTATGCAGAACTTCGGTGAGGCCGAGATGGAATATTGTGTGTAGTTCTGGGAACCACATTACAGGAAGGATGTGATTGCACTGGAGGGGGTGCAGAGGAGATTCACCAGGATGTTCCCTTGGATGGAGCATATCAGCTATGGAGAGAGGCTGCATAAGCTCGGGTTGTTTAGTTTGGAGGAGAGAAGGATGAGGGGGCCGTGATTCAGAAGGGAAGGTTTACAAGGGACATAGACACAGTGGATAGCAGCCGCTGTTCCTTTTAGTCAAAGGGCCAAAATTTTAAAGTGAAGGATTTGAGGTTTCGTGAGGATTTGATGGCTGTTTTTCACCCAGAGTGTGTTGGGGTTTGGAATTCGTTTCTTGAGACGATAGTTATTATGGTAACCTCTAAACCATTAGAAAATACACGGTTGTGCACTTGAAATGCCATAAGACTCTTGGCTACAGGCCTTATGTCAGAAAGTGGGAATAATGTCGACCGTGCTGTATTTCTGATGGTAGAGAGTCTGTACTTCTGGTTGTGGACAGTTAATCATTGAGTAGCTTAAGATAGGAATTGATGGTTTTCTGAAGAATATCTTATCAAAACGTATATGAGTGAACTTCTAATATCTTCTGGAAAATATGTCAATGGCAAAAGTAAGAGAAAAATGAGCAACTTTCTTACAGTCTGTTACCAAATAATTTAGGACCGGAAATAGCAGAAATATGGAACAAATATTTCAGTTATGCCTTCATAGAAGAAAACAAAGAAAAAAAAGAAAATTTCCTAGCAATACGAGGGAACTTTTGTCTGGTGAGAAAAAGGGAATAGAATGAAATTAGCAATTAACAGTTTTAGAGGAAGTATTGGATTGAAAGTAATGAGCATAGACAAAGTGAACAGAGATTTATGAAATGGGAATCATATTTAACAAAGTGGCTTTTAGCAAAATTGTGGAGACGGCATCAAGGCAATACGATTGAAATCTCAGAAAGATTTCTGATAAAGCCCCAAGTGTTTTGTGCAAATCCGAATCCTATAGGACTGGGGCTAATATATGATCACGGTTTTAGAATGGGACAGCTGTCAGGAAACACTGAGTAGGAATAAAACCATGATTTTTGAATGGAAGGCTTGGAGGATATAACAAGGATCGGGTTTTGGGATCCAGTTAATCCCAATTCACATCATATCTTTGGATGAGGGTCTCAAATATTCCCAAGTCTGCTGACAGCACTAAACGATGTCAGCTTATGAGTGGATGAGGAGCTCCAAAGTGACTGAGACAAATGGAGTGACTGGGCAAATACCTGGCAGATGGAGAGCAATGAGAGAGATATGATGTTGTGTATATTAATGGGAACCATAGAATGGCAGCCGATCATTTGAAAAGAGATTGGTTGAAAAATGTTGCTCTATAAAGGAACGTAAGCTGCACTTTTGTTTGTTTCTGCGCAGCCCTCCGAGTCCATGTAGGGCAGTGAGTTCTGAAGCCAGAAGTCAATACTGGGAATGGCATTGGCACGCTGACCAGTATACATAGACCCACAAGTGGGGAACTTAACATTGAAAAGAATCTAGATCTCCCTGTACACCAGTCACTGAAAGCTATATTGCAGGAGCAGTGAGCAGTTAGGAAGGTAAATGGTGTATTGACCTTCATTTCAGGGAGATTTGAATACAGGGGTAAGAGTCATTTACTGCAGCTGCACAGGGCCTCAGTGGGACCCTATCTCAAAGGATGACCAGACTGATCTCTGGGATGACAGGCTTGTTGTGGGAGCAGTATTTGGGGCAACAGAGCCTGTATTCCATGAGCTTTAGGAAAATGAGAGGAGATCTCATTCAAATACATAAAACTCTGACAGGGCGAGACAAATTGGAAGCAGGGATGATAATTCCCCAGGCTGGTGTGCACTAAACAAGGAACCACAGCAATATCGAATTCAATAAATACGTGTTATTGGAGAACTGCCTGTATATTGAATGGAGGAGCAAAATTGATGGACCGAAGGGATTACAGTAGTTCCTACTTTATAAATCACAATGTTTAAACATATTCAGAGAACTGATCACTGTATGGGAAAAAACTGCATTGAGAAGACGTTCGGCCATGAATTAGCATGGGGAAAGCTCAATGTGTTGAATCACCTCCTTCTTTCCCGACGTTTCTGTGCAGTCTGTGGGAAAGCGCTGTAAAAGTTGTCATAAGCACTCAGCTGATAGGAAGGAGGCCTCTGCAGGTTCAAGAGGACTGTGTTTCCCATTCCCTTTTCCGATACTGAGACTGGGGCATGGTGTTCTGTCCGGTTATATCCTTTAAGACGTTGGAGCATTTTGATACAATAGAGTGTCTTGCTTGGCCGATTCAGAGACCATTGAAAAATTTATCACATGTCTGTGTGTCTGTAGTCACTTTTAGACCAGACCAGGAAAGCACGGAGATTCACTTCCTGAAAGTGGATTGGTCAAGGAGATCAATGTTTACAATCATCATTGGGCAAAAGATCACTATTACTGACACCAAATTTTAGATCTCGATATTTTATTAACTTTAACTTCCACCAGCTTCCAGAGCATTAGTTTGGTCTGGATTAATAATCCAGTGACATTTCCACAACAGCACCATCTCCACATGGGGGCCTATCAGAAACCACACTGAGCAGGTTATTTCTGTGCTACTTTACAGATCTGTCAAAAAGAACTCTCACCAATTTGACTGTCGTGATGGCACTGAAGGGGTGGTAAATGGTCAGATTGTAGTTATTCCCCTCTTAGGGGATTGGACATAGTTGAGTAGTTTTCCACATTGTCAGGGAGATATCAGAGTTGGAGCTGGAATGAAACAGCTTCCTCAGGGACATGCCTTTTGTGCAGCACAAGTCTTCAGTCCTATTGCAAGACTGGTGTCAGGGCTCATTGCCTTTGCTGTTTCTATTGTGTTCAGCTAATTCTTCATGTCAAATGCAGCGAATCGAATTGATTGAAAACTGGCATCTGTGATTCTGTGGTATCATGATGAGGATGAGGTGTTCCATCGACTCAACAATATTTCATCTGTAATGCCACCTTCTGTGTTCAAAGTGAATGCGTTTCCCTTTGTTTTTCTCCCTGACCATTATTAAGATGTCTGTAGTGTCACTGACGCAAGTCCTATGCAGTTTCAGAATCAAGGACCTTGTCACCTTGCATTATTGTTCAGTCCCCAGTGTACGGCGCTTCAGATTGGATGGGATGTTTGAGCATCTTTGACAGACCTCTTTGGAATTTGTTCAAAAACAGAAATTGTTGAAGAAACTTCGGACGATGTTGCAGCATCTTCTGAAGTGAATGCAGAGTGAAACTTTCAGGTCCAGTGACCCTCTACAAAGCTCCAGTTCATCCAGCAATTTTTCTATTTTTATTTGCCGCATCCATAGTTATTTGTTCTGTTCCTATTCATGTCTGGAGAAACTCAGCAGTTTTGTCTGCATCTGCAGAGACAGATAAACAGAGTTAGCGTTTCAAGTCCCGTGTGGCACTTCTTCAGAACTGAAAGGGATCGGAAACTGGGATTTTTGATCCCTTGTCATAGGTGGGGGATGGGTGACAGGGAAAAGAGGGTGTGGCAAAGAGAAGCGGGCTTTAAGCACTGGTGAACGAGAAAATGATATAAAATGGATGTAAATTAAGACGTGGCTGGGGGAAAGGGATTCTCTCTATTGAGTACAAGGTAAAGACGATACAATCACACAAGGTCATAGGGAGGCCAGGAGGGAGAATGTTGACTATGTGGCATGATATAGAGCTGGCCTTTTCACTGTAGAGATCTTCACCACTTTTAGACAAAGGAATTCAGGTTTTGACTTCTTACTGGCACTAGTAAACGTTTCTTGCTGTCTTGGTATTGTAATATGGAGAAAAATAAATAACAGCATGAAGTTTGGGCTGAGTATTGCTTTACTGTCATGTTTAATATAGTTTCAAATTTGCAGTGCGTATCCTTAAGTGCTTGTTCTTGAATTTAGTATCAGACGGAGTGTAGAAGGTTGAGGGGTGACATTACAGAAGATTATAAAATCATGAGTGGCATGGATGGGGTGAATAGCCAAGGCCTTTTCCACGGGATGGGGGAGTTCAAACATAGAGGGAATAGTTGTAAGGTTAAAGAGGGAATATTTAAAAGGAACGAAGGAGCAACAATTTTACACAGAGGGTGGGTTGGGTATGGAATGAGCTGCCAGAGGAAGAGTGGTAGATACGTGTACAGCTACAACATTTGAAACTCATTTGGACAAACAGATGAATGGGAAACATTTCGAGGCATGTGGATCAAATAAAAGCAGATGGGACGAGCTTAATTTGGAAAACCTGGCCAGCACGGACATTTAGAAAAGCTTCACGCAGAGTCAGTGTGGTTTTGTGAAAGGGAAATTATAATTTGGCCTGTAAAATCATGTAAAGTATTTCTGGAGATGCCTGAGAATGTAACAAGCGGACTTGATAAAGGGGATCTGGTAGACACTAGGCTTTCCAGATATTTTCCACAAGGTATTAAAATAAAAGTTCTTACGTAAGATGGAAGTTCATAGGATGACGGATAATGTAGTAACATGGGATGATGATTGGTTAACACTAGAAATCGTGGATTCAGGATTAATGGATTTTCATGATCTAGGTATATCTGCTGGAGTACACAAATATCAGTCCAATGACATCAGTTATTCACAATCTATACTGATAGGCTGATGGCAGGAGCTGAGTGCAATACACATCTGAGGTTGTCAATGACTCTGAGAATCAAAAGGCAGACTGTTACGTAATGAAGACGACTTCCAGAAAAGGAGCAGTACAAAGGAATTGGAGTGTTCCTGTGTATGAAACATAAAGCCAGCATGCTGACGCAGCAAGTAACTAGGTTGGTTCATTAGACGGCTTGCTGGGCCGAAAGGAATGAGTTATTGAGAACCTCTAAGATCGTGAGGCGATTATTCATTGGGGTTTTAATGGATGAGGAGTGATACTGCTGAAAAATACAAGACACAGAAGGGGCTTGAGAAGGTCGATATTGACAGTTGTTTCCACTCCTGGGTGGAGTCTCAAACTCGAGGATATAGATACCGAATATGGAACATCGATTTCAATCTGAGACACAGAGTGATGCCTTCTCTCGGAAGGTAGTGAATGTCTGGAATTCCCGAACTCAGAGATGTGTGGTGAGATACGCGGAGTCGGCAAGAAAGTGGATTTGAGCCCTGGAGTAGATTAGCCATGTTCTTATTAAATGACAGGGCTAGTTTGAGGGGTGGAATGACCTACTCCTGCTCCTATTTATTCATTTCACGTTTTGCTTTTGGAAGGTAACTGATTATTTTTCTGGAAGTTGTGTTGCACAATGCTGCACTCAGGGAGAACAGAGGATTTGTTTGAGTTAACCCTGGGTGATGTATGGGGGCTGTATTCCCAGCGTATCTGGGTCTGTAACATGACACATATCTGGAGCAGAAGTTACAGAGAGGGGAAGCCTGGGAACAGGGATTGGGGATGAGGGTTCACTTCCTGACCCAGCCAGGATTTTTCAAATACATTTCCCAAACTACACCAAACCATCAGAGTTGCCTGTATCTGCCACCATTTTGCAGGTCAGAAGGGCTCAATGGAACATCAGAACACAGGGCTGAGGAACACAAAAGGGCCATTCGGCCATTTGACACTCCTCCACCAGTAAATGAGGTCATGGCTAATCTCATTGTGGTCCCAGCTGCACTTTTCTCTCCTTGCACCATTATCCCTGATTCACCTGTCATGGAAAATCAGACGAAGTCAGCCTCAATATAATATAAAGATTCAGCCATCCCAAACTTCAGGGAAAGAGAATTCGCACTTGAATGAATTCCCACTTAGTGAATTTCTCCTAATTCTTGCTATGACTGAGGATGGGGAGTGTCACTGTTTCCTTTTCTAGTCCCACTCCTCTACTGCTCGCAGCAAATTTCAAATGCTACCACTTTGGTGATATGGCCGATGATAAAGGTCTCAGACTGGATCAGGTTCAGTGATAGGAACAAGTCAGGCAGATTTCTTTAGTCAGCCACAAGTAACTAATAGAACTAACGGATGTGAATGCTGAATCTGTGATTAGCACTGCTACCTCCCATCACCAAGGAGCTGGGTTCAATTCCCACCTCGGGCGACGCTCTGTGTGGAGTTTGGGCATTCAATATGCAGATATCTGTGTAGATTTCCTCGCAATGCTCCAATTTCCTCCCACAGTCCAAAGATATGCATCTTAGAGTGGATTGGCCATGCTAAAAAATTGCCCACGGTGCACAGGGATGTGTAGGTTAGATAGGTTAGTCATGGGAATGCAGGGTTACATGGATAGGGAAAGGGGGGCAGGTCCTGGGAGATGCTGTTCGGAGGGTCAGCGTGGACTTGATGGAATGGATATCCTGCTTCCACACTGCAGAGATTCTATAAAAATTACAAGAAATTTGAACAATACTCAGTGCGTATCTATCTGATCCACTCTCCTCTAGGTCTTGTATGTTTCAATAAGATCACCTCTCATGCCATGAATAACCTGTTAAAGCCTCCATAATATAAGGCCCTCATCCCTGGAATACTTGAAGTGAAACATCTCCGAACAGCTTCCAATATAATTATATCCTTTCCTAGATAAGGAGACAAAGAAAAACTAATCGCAAAATCAGTTCTTGAGGTTTAGGTTTGTTTCCTCAGCATTATAAGTCTTTGTAACTCTCTTCCCCACAGAGCATTGGAGGCAGAGATATTGAATATTTTTGAGGCACAGAAGTTTCATAAATAACAACGCAGTCGAAGATTATCGGGGATTGACAAGAATGTGCTGTGTGGGGCAAAATGTAGACAATGGTACCAAATGACACAGCTCCAGAACATCCATTAATATAATGCAAAACAAAATGATAACATTGATACAATGTTAAGGGGGAATCCAAGATGGCCACGATCCAGAAGGTCTGTTTTACTGGGCTCTGCATCATAGCACGGCCAAAGTAGTGCTCTCACCCACTCCATCCCAGCCATTCACTTAAAATTCAACACTAAAAGAGCGATAGAATCTTTACTAATCCCGTTTTATCAAGTGGAAATGACAAAACACGGGAAAGGACCGAGTAAGTCCCAACACACCGTGCACCCGTCAGAAGCATCAAACATACCTGAGGCCGCTGCTGCAAACAACTCTGCTCGTTCCATGGACCCAGTTACTCACCAGGCCTTGGTCACTGAGTTCACCAAGTTAAGTGAAATGATTGAAGGCATGATTGAAGAAAAATTCAACAGTAGGCTAGAGCCGCTCTCAGCCGTGCTCCAAAAACATGACTTGAAAGCCTTGGAAACAGAACGGATGAGTTTGAGTGCCGATCTGCAGTGGCAGAGACTACAACTGATTTCTCCAAGGAGCGGATGCTCGCCCTTGAAAAACAGGTCTGCACCTTAACTGAACAAGATCACGACCTTGAGAACAGGGGTAGGATGAAGAATGTTCACGTCATTGGTCTGCTGGACCAGATGGCAGGTGGTCAGCCAGTGAGTATTTTTGAGAACTGGTTGCCGCGATTCCTTCACTTCGAAGCTGAAGAGGGACGGGTGAAGAGTGAGACGGTTCATCGGGTTATGACGCAGAGGTCAGACTCAGACCAACGCCTTCGCCCTGTCCTTGAGCGATTACATAGTTATGGGGACAAACAAAGACTGATGGAAACTTCCTGAACCCAGGGGAAAGATCAATGGCTTTTATTCACGAGAGCTCCAGGACTATGATCTTTCAGGACATTTCAGCAGCGGCGATTCAAGAAAGAAAATATTTTGATGATATCAAGAGAAGGGTAAGGGAATTCGGGATTCAGTATTTCTTATGGTTCCCAGAGGTGCTCTGTATTGCTTTGAATGGATCCGTGAACCCGTCTGACTCTCCAGGGAAAGCGAATACTTTGTGGATATTTTAAAGTAAGCTGGATGTTTAGACAATCATGTTTCTCTCTTAAAGAAATGTTGTTGGATTTTTCTGGTAGTAACCAGTGCTAAGTTATAGTCGGGGATGGGTAGAGTACTCAATTTTATTTTCTTCATTAATATTACTACTCGTTTTCTCTTTCTTTGCTAAGTGCCCACCGGCAGTTCAAGCCGAATTTTTTGTTGTTAATTGCCCTGGATGCCATATTGGTAACGGGCAGAAGATAAAGTTTTGTGATATGTAAGCGTCCCCGGTGGGCAGGGCTGGTTTGGCGGTAAATTACCCTATCAAGTGTCATTGGCACTTTGGTCTTTGTTTCGTTCTTCGTTTTTTTTTATGCGTTTACCTTTGGAAAGTTTTGAGAGCTGGTTATGTGTAGTAGTTTTAGTTTGTACAGTTTGTAGGCTCTATGAGTCTTTTTTCATTAATGATCAGCGATGTTTAATTCGATGTGAAACTCGAGAGTTGAAATGTTGCTACAATGTGTTATAGATAATGATGTGCTTAAATGTTGTATCTGGAACATTAAGGGGAGCCATCTGCCAGTCAAGAGGAAAAATATGCCTTCCAGTCTTCAAAAGGAGAGGGTGAATGTTGTCCTATTGCAGGAGATGCACCTTGATGACAAGAACATTTGACGTTACAGCAGGGCGGTTTATCGAGTTTATTTCTCGTCTTTTAATATTAGGAGCAGGGGAGAAGCCATACTGGACAGGAAGAAGCTTCCATTTAAATTATTAGATTGTATTGGACACTCACGGGAGGATCATAATCCCTAAAGCCTTGTACTATGGGAAATAATACAGTATTTTGAATGTTTATTGCCCCCCAGCGCACCCTCTTAAAATCCTGGTAATTGCATTTGCCAAATTAAGTTATCTTGCAACTTGGCACATTATTGTAGAAGGAGATTTCAACTGTCTTATGTACCTCATGATGGGCAGAATGTTTAAACGGCCACTGCATATAAATAAGGATTTCTAGACATGAAGGAATTAGAGAGATACGAGTACGGTGTGGAAATAAACAATCAGCTATGAATATCTTAAAATAGGTAGAAAGGTCGATTGACCAAAGGACCTACTGCAGTTCCTGTATTGTATTTTCCAAAGATCAGTCATATTAAGAGATATGTGCATCGTGTGGATCAAATTGCATTGGGTTGATGTTCGTCTATGGATGAGAATGGTGAGGCCTCAATGTGTTAAATTGACCTATTCTTTTCCCGATGTTTCTGTGCAGTCTGTCAGAAAGCTATGCGAAAGTTGTCACCAACTCACAGGTATTTGTTAGGAGGTCTCCGCAGAGTCGACATGACTGTGTTTCCCATTTCCTTTTCCGACACTAAGGTTAGTAACTAGTGTTCTGACCAGTTTTGTCAATTGAGACGTCGGAGCACTTTGATACAGTTGAGTGTCTTGCTTGTCTGATTCAGTGAACATTGAATTTTTCTCACATGACCATGTGTCTGGAAGCATTTTGAGGCCAGACCAGGAAAGCAAGAGAGATTTGCTTTTTGAAAGTGCATTGTGGAAGCAAGTTGGTGTTTACAATTGACATTGACATCAAGGACATTTTCACTGGCACGAGATTTTAGATCTCCATATTTTATTACTTTATTTTAAATTCTATCAGTTGCCAGAGCATGAGCGTGGTCTGGATGAGTAATTCAGTGATAGTTCTACAAAAGCGCCATCTCCACGTGAGGACCAATCGTAAACCACACTGAGCTGTTTACTTCAGTATTGCTTCAAAGCTCTGTGAAAAATAACTCTCACTAGTTTGACTCTCGTGATGAGAGTGAGGGAGTGGTAATTGGTCAGATTCTAATTGTTCTCCTCTTAGAAGACTTGACTTAGTCGAGTAATTTTCCACATTGCCAGTGAAATGTCAAAGTTGGAGCAGGAATGAAACCGCTTCCCCACAAACACGGCATGTTGTCAAGCAGAAGTATCCTGATCTATTACAGGACTAATGTTAGGGGCCATTGCCTTTGGCGTACCGACTGTGTTCAGCTGTTTCGTGATGTGCAGCAATTCGAATTGTTTGAAAACTGGCATCTGAGATTATGTTGCCATCATCCACGCAACACTTCTGTCAGAGGATGGTGCAGACACTGCATCCTTGTTTTTATACCGTAGCGACGAGCTGTTCCATTCTTTAGGGGAATGGCAAATCAATAGCCGAGTGGTGTTAGTTCAGTGACACAAGTAATGGTCTGAAAACATGACTTCCAATGCTGTCACAGCAGGTCGTGAAATGCAAATGCAATTAATGTTTGCAATTAAAAGTCTAATCATGATCATGAATCCATTGTTGGTAAAACCCATGGAGGTCACTCATGTGCTTCAGGGAATGCAACTTCCATCTGCACCACGTCTGGTCTACATGTGACTCCAGACCAACGGGAATGCGTCTGACTCTTAACTGCCCACAGGACAATAAAGGATGAGAAATTTAGGGACGCCCTACTTCGTTGAACACTTTTCTGTTCAAAATAATATTTGTGGAACCCTCTTCTCGAGTAAGATATTTCAGAGTTGAATTCCATTTCTGGCTGGATGTGGAAGGACTGTAGAGCTTCGATCTGATCGATTTGATTTGGAATCAATGCACCCTCTCGATCAGAAGTTAGTTCCGCTGTTAGTAATGTAAGCAATCAAATGTGGTAGCTACCTACTCTGATCTCTGAATGGTAACATTTCCATTTAGATTTTCTGATTCATCTGAGGGTCTGTTCGTATTGTCACGACTCTAAGTTGTCACGTTCCTCAAAACATTTTAACACATTCATCTGAATCTTTTCTTTCCAATAGTCTCACATTCTATGTTTGAAGTGATGTCTTTCCCTCTGTTTCTCTCACTGACCATGATTAAGCGCTGTGTAGTGTCAATGAAACCAGCCTTATTCATTTCAGTTCAAAAGAATTTGAACACCTTGCATTATCGTTCACTTCCTGTTGTATGGCTGTGCATGTTTGTCAAGGCTTTTGAGCCGCTTTCACACACGTCTTTGGAAGTTGTTCAAAAGCAGCAATTTCTGGAGAAACACAGATGGTCGAGCAGCATATTTGGAGACAGAGAAACATAGATAACGTTTCAAGTCCACCGTAATCATTCTTCTGAACTAAAAAGGATTGTAAATTTGGCTTTCTAATATTTTCACAGAGGAGGAGGAGGGGTGATGGGAAGCAGCTGATGTGGAGGGATGACGCCACAGAGTAACTGGCTTTTAGTTGTCGTGAAAGTGAAACAGGCATAAAAGGTGTGTAAATTCAATGGTGAATGTGGTAAATAGATTAGCTTTATTATGTGTAAGATAAACAAGACAAGGGCAAGGTAATAGGGAGGCCAAGAGGGAGAATGTATGTTAAATGGGGAATGGTCATAACGTGGTCATGGTTTTAAAGGTTTGAATTAAATATTAACTCCTACAGGCTTTAACGTACCAAAGTGCAAATGAGTTGTTCCTCCAGCTTGGGTTGTGCTTCAGTGGATCATTGCAGCAGCATGTTTGCATGACAGCAAGGTAGGTTAATGAAATGAGTAGCACTGCGAAGGTCAAGTTTTATTCCTACAAACAGTGTTAAAGTATTCCTCAAAGCAGTCTCCATTTAGTTTCCCCAATGTAAAGAAGATTTCATTGTGAGCAAAAATGGCAGAAGAAAGGATTGAAACAGTAGAAGTGAAATGCTGTTTGATCTGGAGTGTGCGTTTGGGGCCTTGGACAGTGAGGAGGGAAGAGGTGTTTGAGCAAGTGTTACAGCTACTGCAATTGCCTGGGAAGTGACACAGGGAAAATGGAAAAGTGTTCAGAGTGGGGGACGGAGTTGCAGCCTGAATGGTTCCTGTGAAATACGGATAATCGTTTGAGGACTCGTCTACTGAGGTATGATAAGCTGAGGTTAGAAACAGGAAAAGAGAGGCAACCCTATTGGGAGGTATCTCCAGGCTTCCGAATATTTCCAGAGATATCGAGGAGAGGATATCAAAGATGATTCTTGATAGAAGCGAGAGTGAAAAGGTAGTTGTTATAGGCGACTTTAACATTCCAGATATTGAGTGGGAATACTATATTCCAAGTAGTTTAGATGTGTCAGGTTTTTATCCAATGTGTGCAGGAGGGTTTCACGACACAGTATGTAGACAGGGCTAAAAGAGGCGAGGCCAGATTGGATTTGGTACAGGATAGTGAACCCGGCAATGTTTCAGATTTGGACATAGGTAAGCACTTTGATGATAATGATCACAACTCGGTTATGTATACTTTCGCGATGGAAAAGGATATTTAAATACCGCAGGGCAAGATTTTTAACGATATTGGGGTAAGTCAATTATTATGTGATTCGGCAAGAGTTAAGATGTTGAAGGTAACTGCAGGGGAGGGGCACGATTGATATGTGGACATTATTCAAGGGAACGTTCCTGCGTTTCCTTGATAAGTATGTACCTGTCAGGCAGGGAGGAAGTTGCTCAGCGAGGGAGCCGTGGATTACGAAAGAAGTTGAAGCTCTTCTCCAGAGAAAGAAGAAGGCCTATGTTAGGATGAGACGTGAAGGCTCAGTTAGGGCGCTTGAGAGCTACATGTTAGCCAGTAAATACCTAAAGCGACAGGAAGGGACATGAGAAGTAATTGGCGGATAGGATCAAGGAAAATCCTTCGACTTTTTCCTGGTACATCAGGAGCAAATTGGACTAACCGAGGAAAGTAGCAGGAAGCTGTGCGGGGAGTCAGAGGAGTTATAGTCAGCACTAAACGAATATTTTTCATCAGTATTCACACTGGAAAAACACATTGGTTTCGAGGCGAACACTGAGATACAGTCTACTGGGCGAGATGGGTTTAAGTTTCACAAAATGTAGGTGCTGGCCATTCTGGTAAGTGTGAAAATAGGTAAGTCCCCTGGAAAGAATGAGATTTATCATAGGGATCTCTGAGAACCAAGAGAGGAAATTGCTGAGCCTTTGGCTTTAATCTTTATGCCATCATTGTCTACAGGAATAGTGCCAGAAAGCAAATGTTGTTTCCTTGTTCAAGAAGTGGAGTAGAGACAACCCTCGGGATCATGCACCACTGAGCCTTACTTTAATTGTGGGTAAAGTGTTGGAAAAGAATTGAAAAGACAGAATTTATAATCATCTAGAAAGGAATAAGTTAATTAGGGACAGTCAAGCCGGTTTTGTGAAAGGTAAGTCGTGCCTCACAAACAGTATTGAGCTCTTCGAAAAGGTGAACAAACAGGTGGATGAGGGTAAAACGGATGGCTGATGTATGTTGATTTCAGTACGGCATTTGTTAAGGTTCTGCACAGTAGGTCGTACGGAGGCATGGCATTGAGCGCGATTTGGTAGATTGGATCTGGAATTGGCCTGCTGAAAGAAGCCAGATGGTTGATGGAAAATGTTCATCATGGAGTTCAGTTAGTGGTACTGTAAAACAGGTTTCTGGTCAAGGGCCACGGCTTTTTGTCATTTTTATGTGTCCTTGGTATGGGTGTGGAAGGATAGGTCATTATATTTGCAGATGACACGAAGGTCGATAGAGTTGTGGATAGTGCCGAAGGATATGGTAGGCTATCTTCTAATGGCTTCTTTCAGCTCGACAATTTCTAATCCAAACCGGCAAACCACCCTCAATTCCATGCAAAATAAGTAGGAAATGGAAGCATTGGCAAGGGTAAGGTGAGATTTAATAGAACGTTGCCTTGTAGGGAGGAAACCTTATGTGGAAACCTAAGGAACTTGAGGCTGTTCTCGTTAGAGTGAAGAAGGTTGAGAAGTGACTTCATTGAGACATATCAGATGAACAGAGGTTTAGGTAGGCCTTTTCCTCAGATGATGATAGCTAGCATGAGGATAGTTTTACGGTGAAAGTTAGTACTGCAGATTCTGGAGATAAGAGTCAAGACTAGAGTGGTGCTGAGAAAGTATAGCCGGTCAGGCAGCATCCGAGGAACAGGAAAATGGACGTTTCGGCCAAATGCCCTTCACCACGAATAACATAGCTTTCTGTTGACAGGTGATGGTATAGGACAGCTGTCAGAAGTAGTTTCTTTCCGAAGCAAGTAGTCGTGACGTGGAACAAACTGCCTTCAACAGTAGTAGCCCTTTTAATTGAAATGGCATTTGAATTGCCATTGGGTAGGCAAGTATATGAAAATATATTAGAGCTGGTCAGATGGCCTTTACATTTGTTTCATAATTCGGTGCAACATCGAGGGCTAAAGGTCTGTACTGCACAGTAATAGTCTATGGTGTCTTCCAGCAGGTGGTGGATGTGGTTTAAGATGATTCTGTGATTGTGGATTCTACTGCAGTGGGAAGTGAGGGCAAGGGGCTCTCTGTCATTATTCTGCGAAGGAAGGGAAGAGGTGAAAGCAGAAGCGCAGAGACGGGACAGTCACAACTGGAGGGTCAGTCTACCAATGTTATTGGGATTTATATTTTGAAAGAAAATGAAATCATATCAAAGGCTGCTCACTGGAATGTGGTATCTCCGCAGAAAAAATGACAGAGATGGGGAAATTCGGAGAATGGATTCAGGCGCTCCCCCGGAATGGTGGAAATGAAGCAGGCATCGAAATTGACGACTTCTGTCTGACAGCTGGTCTGATGCTGGATAGAGAAATAGAAAGCGAGGAATGTCAGTGGGTATACATGAGCAGGCATTCAATCAGATATCCCATAACTGTTCACAGTTTGTGAGAAGATTTGTAGCTCGGGTGCTCGTTGTTGTGGTTCTTTTCGCAGAGCTGGGAATTTGTGCTGCAGACATTTCGTCCCCTGTCTAGGTGACATCCTCAGTGCTCCTGTGAAGCGTTTCTGTGATATTTCCTCTGGCATTTATAGTGGTTTGTTTCGGCTGCTTCCGGTTGTCAGTTCCAGCTGTCCGTTGCAGTGGTCAGTATATTGGATCCAGGGAATTCCTAGAGGCAGGCACTCATCCACAGATTCAATCAATAAGCACATCGACCTGGATCCAATATACCGACCACTGCAACAGACAGCTGGAACTGACAACTGGAAGCAGCAGAGACAAACCACTATAAATATCGGAGGAAGCATCACAGAAGCGCTTCATAGGGGGCTCCCAAACACTGAGGATGTCACCTAGACAGGGGAAGAAACGTCTGCAATAAAAATTCCTAGTTCGGCGAACAGAATCACAGCAGATATCCCATAACGCTCAGCAATTATTGTTTCTGTTCAAACAGAAGAACTCTGCTGGAACTTGAACCGCCCATAGTTGAGAATGGCTGCCAACGACCGTGTTCAATCACAAGTTGGCGAGCGTTAGTACAGGGCCAGATTTAGGATGATTAATTCAGCGCAGAAACAGCTGATAGGCAAAATGTCAGCCGTGCTTCCTGAATTTTCCCCAGAAACCCCTGCGATTGCTGATCCACCATCTTCCCCGCTCTTCTCCACTTCCAATTGGCACTTACTGGATCACACTCATGTCGTTGTAGTTACCTTTTGTCAGTGCTAATATCATTACCTCTGATTTCTGTTTCTCCTTCTCAAATTGCCTAGCATTTTCTCCCGCATGATGATCGCTGCTCACTTCAACCTTTCATCAACTAGTCAAGTCTACCTTTCATGCTCCTGGCATCAATTTGAAATTTTGTGCTGCGATTTTGCCGCTGGCCTCAGTATGCATCAACTTCTCCATTCATGCTGTTTTCCAGCCTTCCACTCACATCTCATTCTGAAAATTTACTTCATGCAGGGAAACTTATGTTATACAAATTTCCCTCGTGGTACAGAATTTAAACTTTC